>NW_006159427.1:5109601-5114815 GCF_000334495.1 Tupaia belangeri chinensis
TAAATAAATAAATAAATAAATAAATAAATAAATAAATAAATAAATAAATAAATAAAAAAAACAAAAATAAAACAGAAAACCAAAACAACTGTTTAGTCTGAGTGAAAATTCATACTTACAGAAAAGATGTAGTAGTGTGGGAGAATTTACCATACATTCTCCCTTTTCTTTTAAAGAATTATTTAATTTTTATTTATCATTATCTTTTTATTTTGCTACAGGGCATGTGCACTCACCAGAGACAGAGAGAGTGGGAAAGTGAGAAATCAAGCCAGAGTCTGGGATTTGTACCATGGTCAGCCATCTGAGTCCAGGATCCTAACCAACACACCACCTGTTGGTTCAACATTCTTTACCTAGATTCACCCATCATGAGCATTTTGTCACATTTGTTTTCTTTCTCTTCTTATATACACATATAAAATTTTAATAGCCTACATTAATATTCATGAAGTATATTGACATAATAAACAAATATTGATTATTTAAAATGTATGATAAAGTTTTAATTTTATATACACACACATTTTTTTTGGACAGATTTTTTTTTTCGTATAGAGCATGTGTACTCGTCAGAAAGACAGAGAGAGACAGAGAGACATAAAGCGAGAAATCACCCCCGCAATCCCTTCTCTTCCATTCTCCTCTTGGGATCTTGGGCACACATGCATATGGCCTGGCATGAATTTAAGCCATGGGGTCCGGGATTCGAACTGCGGTCAACTACATGGGAGTCTAGCAATGTAGCCATTATGCCACCTGCTGGTCCAAAGTTTTTATTTATTTTATGGAAGAAAAAGAGAGACACAGCAATCCCTGACAGAGTCTAGCCATACCATAATTCTCTCTCCAGCCTACTAGCCAGCCAGGATTGTGGGTACAACTTGCATGTTCAGGTTGACTCAGAACCAAACCCAAGGTCTTCACATATGGCTCTGGTACTGGTATCAGGCACTGGGGCTCTTATTGCCTGTACTACCATGGCTGGGCCTGTCTATACGTATTCTTCTTTAAGCAAACTTTTTTGCTATTTGTTTTACATTTCCTTTTTCCTCCATGAGAGGGAGGGAGACAGAGACAGGCATCCTTGGCAAGGTCTCACTGTGGGGTGACCCTCCTCTTCTGCCCAGGCAGACAGGACCATGATGCGTGCACAACCCACCCTGTGTACCCAGACTGACCCTGGAACCGAACCAAGCCGCACAGTAGCCGCCAGTTTCCCGAGCAGCTATGTTACCTGTACACCACTGCAGCTGGATACATTTAATTCTTCTCAAGAGCAACACAACAGTATTAGCGTACCTGGTATGAATGTATTATTTGTGCTGAATAATTAACTGAAAAGGTCATGACTTGTTAGCACTAAATCCTTCATCATTTATCTAACAAGATATTCTTTGTTTTAATTTGTTAGAGCGCACATGTGCTCACCAGAGAGAGAACGTGAGAAAGTACCCCTCCTTGAGGAATGGTCACACATCATCCCTCCTCCCCCACCTCTTCTCCCTTTCAGGATTCTGGGCATGCATGCACATTCACACGCTGTTTTTTTTTTTTTTTCTCTTTTTTTAAAGGTTTTGGTGATGGGGTGTGTGCACTCACCACAGAGAAATAGAGACAGTGAGAGAGAAAGTGAGAAATCATCCCCCAGTGGGGATGGCCATAACACAGTCCCTTCTTCAACTTCCTTGGAGGATTTTGGGCATATACATACATGCATCTAGAGTGATTTTTTAAAAAAATAATTATTTATTTAATTCTATTTATTCATTCATTTATTTTCATTTAATCTGAGAAAGACAGAAACACAGAGAGAAGTGAGAAAGCAAGCCACCAGTCCGGGACTCGAACCATGCTTTGTCATGATGGAGTGTCCAGCGCCTTAACTACCACATCACCTGCTGGCCTGTCCAGCGTGATTTTCAAGCCTGGGACTTGAATGGTGGTCAGCCATGTGAGAGTTCAGTGCCTTAACCACCACCTCACCACCTGTTGGCCTCAGCTATTAAGTCTCTTAGTGTCTCTTAATCTGGAGCAGTTTTTCAGCCATTTTTGACTGGTCCTGCATGCTGCTGATTTCAAGCAGACAGGTCTGGGACTCAAACTACACAGCCAGCCACATGGCATCCAGCTCAACTACTAGGCCACACATTGGCTTGATATTCTTATATAATTATTGCACAATACAATAAAAATCAGTGAATTTAACATCATTATAATGTTATTATCTAATATATACGCTATATTCAAATTCTGACTATCTCAACATTGTCTCTTATAAAATCTCTCTTCATCTCCCATTCCAAAGCCATCTATTCCAAAGCCAGGATCATGCATGGCATTTAGCTTTTAAATCTATTTTTTAGAATTAATCTTATTATTATTTTTTAATCATTTATTTAGTTTTATTTATTCATTCATTTATTTTAATTTGACCAGAGGGGGGGAGGGGGAGAGAGGGGGAGAGGGAGAGAGGGAGGGAGACAGAGAGAGAGAGAGAGAGAGAGAGAGAAAATGAGAAAACAAGCCACCAGGTCTGGGACAAACCGTGGATGGCCATGTGGGAATGGCCAGCACCTTAACTACCACACCACCTGCTGGTCCTCAATTATCATTACTGTTTAGAGAGACTTTTTAAAAAGATTTTATTTATTCATTCATTCATTTTAATTTGACCAGAGACAGACAGACAGACAGACAGACACACACACACACACACAGAGAAAGAGAAAAAGAAAGCCAATAGGTCCAGGACTTAAAAACCATGGTCAGCCACGTGGGAATGTCCAAGTGCCCTAACTACCATGTTACATGCTGGTTCTCCATAGAGAGACTTTTGCTATAGGGTGCGTGTACTCACCAGAGAGACAGAGACAGAGAGAAAGAACGTGAGAAATCATCCCCCAGCAGGGATGGCCATGCCTCAACTCCTTCTCCTCCATTCTCCTCCATGGATCTTGGGCACGTATACACATACACACGCCCAGTGTGATGTTTCAGCCACTGGATCTGGGACTTGAACCACAATCGACCATGTGGGAGTCCAGTGATGTAATCATTATGCTATCTGCTGGTCTCTATTATTATTATTTTTAAATTCACTACACAGAGACACAGAGAGAGAGGGAAAGTGAAAAAGCAATCTGCCAGGTCTGGGACTCAAACTGTGGTTGGGCAGTCCAGTGCCCCAATCACGCCACCTGCTAGCCCAGCTTTAGGTCTCTTGCCTCTCTTAATCTGGAGTATTTTTCCAGCCATTTTTGGTGGTAGTGGTGGTGGAATCTTTCATGATACATTTTTGAAAGAAGAGTACAGGCTTATTTATAGAAGTTCAACATTTGGGATTGTCTGATTATTTCCTCATGATTTGATTCAGGCCATGCATTTTTGGCAGAAATGCCTTGTAAGTGATGTTGAGTCCTGTTCAGTGACTCCCACCAGATGGGACACCAATGTGTGTCCCATATCTGGTGACAGTAAACTTTGATCACTTGATTGCTTATAGGAGGCGACGACTCTCAGATTTCTCTATTGAAGAAGTACTTTTCCTTGCTTTCCTTTATGATTAATCAGTAATCTGTAGGGAGCTACTCTGAGACTATGTAAGCAATCTGCATCCCAACAAACTTTTTCACCAGTAATTTTAGTATCACATGACTACATTCTTGACTAAATCTATTATTGCTATGTTGATTGAAAAGCTCTATTATTCCTTCTACATGTACTAGTCGTTACCATAGTCTTAAAATTAGAGTTCTGGGGTCTGCAGGTGTGTGATGGTTAAGGCACTAGACTCCCACGTGGCCAATTACAGTTCAAGTCCTGGACTTGCAGGCTTGTTTTCTCACTTTCCCTTTTCTCTCTCTCTCTCTCTGGTCAAATTACAAAATAATAATAACGATAAATAAAATAAAAAATTCTCCAAAAATTATTTTAGAGTTCAAAACTATAAGTTATTATCTTCTAAGAACTTGATTTATTTTTTCCTTTTAAAGTCAGTAGCTTCTCTGGTACACTGAACTGAGTCAATATCTGTAGATGGGATCAATGATTAAAATAAGCACCAAGTCCCTGCTACATACTGTGGCAGCACTAGGAATATAAACAGGAATAAAATGCAGTCATTGTGGTTAATATGTTCATATGCAGTATTGGGGAAATAAATACAACACAGATACTATATTTGAGCTCATGAGAATGCTTACTTTTCTACAACCTGGTCATGAGTAACTGTCAGTCTTTTTTTTTTTTTTTTTAAAGTTTTTTTCTTAGGGTGCATGGGCACAATAGGGGGGGGTGCATGGGCTCAATGGAGGGAAAGACAGGGATAGTGAGAGGAAAAGTGAGAAATCACCCCCCTCCCTGGGAGTATGGCCACACCACAATACCTTCTCCTCCACTGTCCTCTTGGGATCTTGGCACACATGCACACGGGCCCGGCATGAGTTTCAAGCCATGTGGGAATCCAGCGACGTCATTGCTATACCATCTGCTGGTCCCCATTTATTGATCTTTTTTAACTTTGTAAATTTAAGGAAAAACTGGTCTCATTTAAATATCTACTCATTTAACTATTAGGGGGATTAAGTATCTTTACACATTGTTCTTCACTGGTTATATTTCATCCATGAGCTTCTTCTATCTCTTGTCCATTTTTTTCTCTGGGACATTTATCCTATTTAATTAACTTTTTTAAAAAAGAATTATTCTATTTAATTTTATTCATTGTCATTATTTTTATTTTATTGACCTTGATCAGAGAGAGACAGAGAGGGAGAAGGAAAGTGAGAAAGCAAGCTGACAGGTACGGGACTTGAACCATGGTGAGCCATGTGGGAGTCCAGCTGCCTTAACCGCCACACAACCTGCTATCTCCACCCCCCTAATTTGTCTCCTGGATGATAAATATTTTTTCCAAACTTGCCATTTGACTTTGTATATGTCACATATTTAAAATTTTTTATTGGTTTTAAGTTATACTTAATAAGGCCTCCTCCACATTATAATGATAAAAATATTCACACCAATATCCATCTGGTATCTTTATAGATTTCTTGTTTAAAGTAGAAATTTGTTATAACCAGATAACCAAGTTTTATAACCACATAGAGAATTATTTCAAGTGACTTCGAGATAGAATCCTGATATCAGATCCCAAGGACAAAAAAAAAAAAAAAAAAAAGGGAAAAAAAATCTAAAAAAAAGTAGTTTTGG
>NW_006159427.1:5115150-5128250 GCF_000334495.1 Tupaia belangeri chinensis
AAGGAGAAAAAAAAAAAAAAAAAAGGCAAAGAAATCTTAAATCAAGTAGTTTTAGTGTTTATAAACAACATTTGTATTTTCATATTGAAAATTTTAGATATGGGGGGGCTAGTCTCGGGCATGGTGGTTAAGATGGCTGGATCATACATGGCTGACTGCATGGTTTGTGTGCTCGAGAAACATGCCAACTGCATGTGTGTGTGCACGGGCCCAGAATTCTAAAGGGAGGAAGAAACAAAGGAGAAGGGACTGTGTTGCAACCATTCCCCTAGGGGCTCATTCTAAATTTTCCTTCTCTTTCTTCTTTCTTTCTCCAGGGAGCATACATACCCTCTGCAATATTAAAAAAATACATAAACAAATAAAAAGAACATGTTAGGTATATATGCTGCAAGTTAAGCAAGTACATAATTATGTGATGTTACAAACCAAAAATATCCTGGTAAGAGAAAATAATACAAATTTTCCCAAAACATTTTTATATTTTATTTTATTTTTCATTTAAAAAAATTTGATTTTTTTTTTATTATAGCTTTTAAAAAAATTTGCTATAGGGAATGTGCACTTACCAGAGAGAAAGTGAACTTGAACAGCAGTTGGCCATGTGGGAGTCCAGCACCTCAACTACTGTGCAATACTTATACTACTTATTTTTTTCAAATATTGTTTCAAATATGTTAAGTTCAAATTCTATATGAGGGGGACCAGCAGTTGGTGTAATGGCTATGTCACTGGAATCTCATGTAGTCGACCATGGTTCAAGTCCCGGACCTAGTGGCTTAAACTCATGCCGGGCATGTGTGCGTGCATGCCCAAGATCCTGAGAGGAGAATGGAGGAGAAGGGATTGTGGTGTGGCCATCCCCTCTGAGGGGTGATTTCTCACTTTCTGTCCTTCTCTGTCTCTCTGTGTCTTTCTGGTGAGAGTATGCGCCTTATAGCAAAAAACCTCTCCAAAAAAAAAAAAAAAAAATCTATATGAGCTCATGATATATATTGTTTTTTTCTAGAGAAATGTTTATTGAGGCCAATAGGTGGCGTGGAAGTTAAGACAGCTGGATTGCACATGGCTGACTCTGTGGTTCAAGTCCCAGACCTGGTGGCTTAAAAATTACGCCTGGTGTATATGCATGATGTGTTCCCAAAATCCTGAGAAAAGATTGCAGCGTGACCATCTTTCTGGATGGTTAGTTCTCATTTTCCCTCTCTTTGTCTCTCTCCAGTGAGAGAGACATGCTCTCTACAGCAAAAATCTAAAAAAAAAAAAAAAAGTTTTTTACTAAAACATGCAAAAGGAGTGACAATCCAGTGGCAATGAACTATTAATCACTGGCCCCTAGACTGTGGTCTCTAAACACCATTTTCTAATAAAAAGGAGTTAGATCTTGCTCAGGCCTACTACAGAACACTTAAAAAATAAGCTTTATGTATTCTGTCATGTCAGAAAGCAGGAAGCTATTAGTATACCAGGACAGTGTGTGTGCGTATGTGTTTGTGTGTGTATATACAGACATATGTGTGTATGCGTGTGGGTGTGTTTGTGTGTGTATATATACACATATATACATGTGTATGTGTGTGTGTGCGTGTATATACACAGCTTCCCATTAGCTAAAGTTAGAACTCCGTTGGCTAGAAATGGAACAATTTGACCACAGAAAAAAAGTGGATTAAAACACATCAAATCTAAAAAAGCTTATTTATGAATTCATAAATAAACCAGAAACAAACACACATAATCATTAGAAGTTTGAAGCTTATAGTTTAAAAATTAGAGATGAAAGGAAAAGAATCAACCATTTATTCTGCATTCCTTATATGAGCTGTATATTAGAGCAGCAAATAAAGTGATAAGAGAAATTCCTTTTTTCTTTTCTTTTTCTATTTGGAGAGATTTTTGCTATAAGGAGTGTGTGCTTGCTAGAGAGACAGATACAAATAGACAGAAAGTGAGAAATCATGCCCCCAGAAGGGACAGCCACAATCCCTTTTCTTTCAGCCTCTGCTCAGTATTTTGAGCATAAGTGCACATATGCTCAGTGAGAGTTTCAAGTTGTTGGGTCTGGGACTCAAACTATGGTCGATCATGTGGGAGTCCAGTACCTTAACCACTATGCCACCTCTTGACCCCAAGGAGAAATTCTTTCTTGTTGGGTGTGTGTCCGTGCATGCCCATGATCCTGGAAAGGGAACAGAGAAGGGATTGTGCACAGCCATCTCCCCTGGGTGGGGGGTGATTTCTCACTTTCCCTCTATTTCTCTCTGTCTTGCTGATGAGTTCACGTGCCCCAAGGCAAAAATATCTTTAAAAAAAAAAAGAAAAGAAAAAAGAAAATCGTCATTCTAGAAAAAATATTTTATTTTTATTTATCATTTTTATGATTTTTCAATTTCTTACAGGGCATGTGTGCTCACTAGAGAGACAGAGACAGAGACTGAAAGAGAGGGAAAGGTGAGAAAGCAAGCCGCCAGGTCTGGGAATTTAACTGAGGTCAGCATGTGCGAGTCCAGTGCCTAAATAACCACATCACCTGCTGGCCCCAAGAAAACCATCATTTTACAAATCTTCATGAAATACTGAATCTAGGGAATGAAACAAAGGATACCAAAATCTTTAAGTAAAAGATTGATGGAGGTGAGAAAGAGAGAAAACAATTAAAAAGTTAATCCTAACATTGGAAAAATGTTGGTAACTGTTAGGCATTTGACTATCTGACCTCCAAATATATTCCAAAGCTGTGATAACCACGGTACTGACACAACAAACCAGTAGAACAGAACAGGGAATACACAAATAAACCCCCAAATAGAACCACATGATTTTTGATAAAACACAAAGGACAACACAACGGAGAAGAGAGTCATTTTAGCAAATGGTGCTATTAAGAACTGGACTACCTACAGAAAATTGAAAACGGACTTCTATCTTGCGCCATTAACAAAAATCAACTAAAAATGGATTAAAGATTTAAATATAAAGCCTCAAACTGGTGGAAAACACATGGGACACCCTTGAAGACGTTAGAATAGGTGATGATTTCTTTCTGTTCTTTTTAAAAAATTATTTATTTATTGGGACCAGCAGATGGTGTTGTGGCTACCTTGCTGGTCTTCCACATAGTCAACCATGGTTCAGATCCTGGACCCAGCAGCTTAAACTCATGCTGGGTGCGCGTGTGTATGTGTGCCCAAGACTCAGAAAGCGTATCTTTTTGGTTGTTATCAGAAAGAGCTTTTAAAGTCTCATGGAAGGCCAGAAAGGCTGTTCTGTCATTTATTTATTGTGCTAACTTACTTTTTTTTTTGAAGAAGTTTTTGCTATAGGGCGCGTGTGCTCGCCAGGCATACAGAGAGAGACAGAGAGACAGAAAGCGAGAAATCACCCCTCAGGGGGATGGTCACACCGCAATCCCTTCTCCTCCATTCTCCTCTCAGGATCCTGGGCACGCACGCACGTGCGCCCGGTGTAGGTTTTAAGTCACCGGGTCCGGGACGCGAACCGTGGTCAACTACGTGGGAGTCCAGCGACATAGCCATTACGCTAACTGCTGGTTCCCAAGAAAAATTAATTTTGGGGCAGGCACATAGAGCATACCAAGATGGCAGCCCCCGTAGATCTGAAGCCGAGGAAATCTTTCACAGAGCTTTAAGCCAAAGTTATTGACACTCAACAGAAGGTGAAGCTTGCAGACATACAGACTGAACAGCTAAACGGAATGAAAAAACATGCACATCTTATAGACTTTGGTAGATGAGGCTAATATGTTTGAAGGTATAGGAAAAAAGTTTATTCTTCAATGAAAGGAGGTAATTCATAATCACCTGGTAGAAAAACAGAAAATAGCAAAAGAAAAAAATAAAGAACTAGAACTGAAAAAATTCCTACCTGGAAGGGAGTGTTAAGAAAGTCAAAGACAAGGGAGATGCTGATGGCCTGAAGGGCACAACAGGGAATTTCTAGGAGAAGCTTTCCTCCTGAGCACTCCCATTCCTGGCAAGTATAGAAGGGCCTGCTGGGGAAAAAGCTCCCCTCCACCCCCAAGGACGTTTAATCTGGATGGCCTGGCACCCCCACATTTCCTTTGTCACCCTAAGTCCCAGCCCTGTATGTTTTATCCTGGTTCTGCCTGCCACCCCTGCCTGGACACTTGTCTCTCCTGGACTGAGTCCTGAACTCCTAGGAGAGGGCAAATGGGAGCCAGGACAAAGGCACACTCCACCTAAGCTACTAGAGACCCTGGTCTGATGAATAAAGGCCCCAGTCTCACTGTGAAAAAAAAATTAATTAATTTTTATAAATGTTGATAAATGGGGCCAGCAGATGATATGGTGATTAAGGCTCAAGGTTCCCACATGGCTGACCGCAGCTCCAGTTCTGGACCTGGGGGCTTGAAACTCACCCAGGGCACATGTGCATGCATGTCTAAAATCCAGAGGAGAATGGAGAAGAATTGCAGTGTGGCCATGTCTCCTAGGGTGCAATTTCATATTTTTCTCTCTCCGTCTCTGTCTCTCCAGTGAGTGTATGCGCTCTATAGCAAAAATCTCTAAAAAAAAAAAAAGATAACTGTTCAAATTGTTGACAGACATGGGGTTCACTATATTAATCTTTCAGTTTCTGATTAAGTTTAAACATTCCCTAATCGAGTGCTTCTCAACTTTAATGTGCCTGGGGATCGTGTTAAAATGCAGATTCAGATCTGGGTTTGAGATTGTGTATTTCTAATAAAGTCCCAGATGATGCCGATGCTGCCTGTCTCTGGACCATACTTTTGAGTATCAAGGATCTAAATCAGTGACGAAGTAGACAGACACGATATTCTTGTAGGTAGGAATGAAAAATATTATAGTTGTGGGGCCGGCAGGTGGCGTGGTAGCTAAGGCACTGGACTCCCACATGGACAACCACGATTCAAGCCCAGGACCTGGTGGCTTATGTTCTTACTTTCCCCTTTCTCTTTCTGCCTTTTTGGTCAAATAAAAAATAGTAATACATAGGGACCAGCAGTTAGCGTAACGGCTATGTCGCTGGACTCCCATGGAGGAGAAGGGATTGTGGTGTGGCCATCCTCCCTGGGGGTGATTTCTTGCTTTCTGTCTCTTTGTCTCTCTTGGTCTGTCTGGCGAGCACACGTGCCCTATAGCAAAAACCTCTCCAAAAAAAAAAAAAAAAGTAGGAATAAATAAAATAAAATAAATAATTCCTTAAAAAAAGGAAAAAAAATTTTTTTGGAGAGATTTTGCTATAAAGCATGTGCGCTCACCAGAAAGAGAGACAGGAAGTGAGAAAGCATCCCCCAGGAAGAAGGCCATGCCACAATCCCTTCTCCTCTCAGGATCTTGGGCATGCATGCACACATGTCCGGTGTGAGTTTAAGCTACCGGGTCCAGGACTCGAACCACAGTCAAATACATGGGAGTCCAGTGAAATAGGCATTACGCTAACTGCTGGTCCCAAAAAAGAAAAATATTATAGTTGTTTATTTATTCTACTAATTCTAGGACCAAAAAAACCCTACTGAACTGAGCAAGTCAATCCAGCCCTTTAACACTACTGTTGGACTAGGGTTGGGGAATCCTTGTATCCATGGCTATCACAGGGCTAAGTCGGGGTCCATTCTGTAGTCAGTCATGGTTTAGGGGAAGGTAAACGTAGTACAGGTAGAACAGCATTGGGAAAGGCCTTAGAGAGCCTAGGAAGAATTAAGGAATAGTCCCCTAACTTCTTTAGAAACGACATGTAGGAACATTTCCTATTTTTTCTGTAACAAGCCAAAGAGTAAATATTTTAGGCTTTATAGGTCTCTGTTACAACGACTTCATTGCTGCTATAGCATTAAAAGTCACAGGTAATAGGTAAACAAAAGGATGTAGCTAGGTTCCAATAAAACTTTACTTCTGAAATTCAAACTTCATTTAATTTTCTTCTTTCTCTTTTTTTGGAGGTTTTTTATTTATTTTTTCCTATAGGGCATGTGTGCTCACCAGAAAGACAGAGAGAAACAGGAAGCGAGAAATCACCTCCCAGGAAGGATGGCTATGCCACAATCCCTTCTCCTCTCAGGATCTTGGATACACAAACACATACGTCCGGCATGAACTTAGGCTGCCGGGTCTGGGACTCGAACTACGGCCACCTATGTGGGAGTACAGTGACATAGCCATTACGCTAACTGCTAGTCCCAAGCTTCATGTGATTTTCATACATCACATATTATTTTTCCAACCTTTTAAAAATGCAAACATTATTCTTAGTTCACAGGCTGTACAAATATAGACAGTGAGTCGGATTTGACTTAGAAGATGGGAAGTCAGTTATTCTTACAGGGACCAGCAGTTAGTGTAATGGCTATGTCGCTGGACTCCCACGTAGTCGACTGCGGCACGCCGGGCGCGTGTGCGTGCGTGCCCAAGATCCCCAGAGGAGAATGGAGGAGAAGGGATTGAGGTGTGGCCATCCCCCCTGGGGAGTGATTTTTCACTTTCTATCTCTCTGTCTCTCTCTGTCTGCCTGGCAAGTGCACGCACCCTATAGCAACAAAAACCTCTCAATAAAAAAGAAAGAAAGAAAAATTATTCTTATAGTATTTGGTATTCTTTTTTTTCCCTTAGGTTTTTGCCATAGAGCATGTGTACTTGCCAGAGAGAGAGAGAGAGAGAGAGAGAGAGAGGAAAGTGAGACATCATCTCTCAGGGGGATAGCCACGCCATAATCCCTTTTCCTCCATTCTCGTCTCAGGGTTTGGGCATGCACGCAACCTTATCCTCTGAAGAAATCTAAAACAATGGATAACTTGGCTAAGGTCATAAAGCCAATGAGTGCCAGAGCTGAAATTCAAAAGTAGGCAGTCAATCAACATTTCACTCTTTCTTGATTGTTTAATGGCTAGAAGGTGCATGTACCCACCATTGAGAGACAGGCACAGAGAGGAAGCACCCAATCAAATGGGGCATGGTCACGCTACAATCTTTTCCTCTATTTCTCATCCCTTTGGGATCTGGAGTATGCATGCACACATGCCTGGCATGTCCCCCCCCCCCCTTTTTTAAAGAAGTTATTTAATTCCATTCATTTTTATTTATTTATTTATTTTATTTGGCCAAAGAGAAACAGAGAGAGAGAGAAAGTAAGAAAGCAAACCACCAGGTCCAGGACTCGAACCAAGGTTGGCCATGTAGGAATCCAGTACCTTTAACCACCATGTACCTGCTAGGCCCAATGCCTGGCATATTTTCTAGTCACTGGGGCCAAGACTAGAACTGTGGTTGGTCACATGGGATCCAGCTTTCTCTCTCTCTCTGTTTTTTCTTAATGTTTTTGCCATAGGGTGTATACACTCACAGGCAACAGAGACAGTAAGAGGGAAAGTGGGAAATCATGCCCCAGGGGTAGTGGCCACACCAAAATCCTTTCTTCTCCATTCTGCTCCTGGGATTTTAGACACACACGGACACACACACATACACACACACACGGTATGATTTTCAAACTGCCAGGTCTGGGACTTGAACTGTAGTCAGCCATGTGGGAGTCTATGCCTTAACCAGCACACCACCTACTGGTCTGGGATCCAGTTTTCCACAGAAAGTATCCAACTGCTGCACTATGGGGTTGGCCCAAGATTGTGCTCTTAAATCACAGGGTTCAGTGACTGCTGAATGAAGAAAAAATGTGAACTCATTTACTCACCAAGTAGACGTTGCTTGCTGACTGCAGTGAGTAGTACAAATGAACAATGAACGGACTTTTGCTCAGTGCCAGCGCATTTCTCTCAGCTTGTACCTGATGAGTCATATTTTTGTTGATCATGTCTGCTTTTTTGACAACCTATAATAGATAACATGACAATGGACACAATAACTTTATTTTTTATTACAAAGTATTCCCAAGTTTCAAGGCTGTCATCATAAAAATGCCACCAGTGAGGTCATTTAGACCTTAAGCTGTCATCGGGAAGGTGTAAGAAAATTAGATAAGATGGTTAAAAAAACAACAACAAAAAACCCTGAAAAGTTCCCACAAAACTCTCTTCAAGATAGAACGGCTGGGACCAGCAGATGGAGTAATGGCTACGTCCTGGACTCCAATGCAGTCGATCGTGGTTCGAGTCCCAGACCCAGTGGCTTAAACTCATGACAGGCATGTGTGCATACATGCCTAAGATCTCAAGAGGAGAATGAAGGAGAAAGGATTGTGGCATGGCCAACCTCCCGGGTGGTGATTTTTCACTTTCTGTTTCTCTGTCTTTCTGGCAAGTGCACATGCTCTATAGCAAAAACCTCTCAAAAAAAAAGATAGAACTGCTTATATTGGTATTATTAAGTGGCAAAAGTATTACATAAAATTCTGTTCTGCTGTTCTTAAAACAAAGTCAAAAGATAGTAATGATCCTAATAAGTTTGCAGATAAATAGGAACCTGGCACAACAGAGAAATTGTTTTGTTTTGTTTTTGATTATTTAATGGATGGGAACAGAATCAGAAAGAGGAAGAAGTTTAAAGTTTGTTTGTCTCAAAAAAAACCTTAAGTGTAATATGAACAATTAAAACTTGGGCCAGCAGGTGGCATGGATGTTAAGGAGCCAGATCCCACATGGCTATGTGGTTGGAGTCCTGGACCCAGAGGCTTGAAAAATCACACTGGATATGCGCACATGCATGCCCAGAATCCCAAGGGGAAAATGGAGGAGAGGAGACAATGACATGGCCATCCCCTATGGGGGGTGATTTCTCACTCACTTCTCTCTGATGAGTGTATGGCCTTATAGCAAAAATTAGAATAAAATAAAAAAAAAAAACGAACAAAAACAGTAATACTTAATAGTCACGAAGTCTGTCTTACAGAAAACTAATGACTTGTCTCAAGTTTCAAGGTAATTGGTACAGAAACAAAATGATAATCTATCAATACATTAAAACTGTAGCACTAAACTGAATAGTCAATAACACTGGAATCAATTCTTGGGACTACAACAAGAAAAATAGGTCTTTTTCTTTTTGTTCAGATTCACTGGAGTATTTCATGAAATCATTAATATAGGGTAATGAAATCTTTCTTTCTTTAAGAAAACAGACAAAGCCTGTATTACCTGTCATTTCACTGAATTAGAAACTCTGTGAGAGCATGTTTTTTATTCCTTACTGTGCTCCAAATCTTACTCACAAATGGGATATTCAACAAATAAATTATTTCCTTTTTCTTTTTTTTTGGAGAGGTTTTTGCTATAGGACATATGTGCTCCCAGAGAGACAGAAAAAGTAAGAAATCACCTCCCTAGGGAGGACTGCCATGCTGTGATCCCTTCTCCATTCTCCTCTCAGGATTTTGGGCGCACACATGCATGCATGGACACACGCACACCCAGCATCCCAGCATGGAGTTTCAGGCTATGAGGTCCATGACTGGAACTGCAAGCCATGAGGTCCAGGTCTGGAATTGTGGTTGATCATGTGGGAGTCCAAGGCCTTAATCACTATCCCACCTGTTGGCTCCTTCTTTTTTTTTTTTTTAAAAAAAAGAATTTCTAAAGGGTGCACAATTTCATGGAGCGACAGGGGAAGAGAGAGAGAAAGGGAAAATGAGAAAGCACCCCCCCGCCCCGGGGAGATGGTCACGCTGCAATCCTTCCTCTTCCACACTCCTCTTGGGATTCTGGGCATACACACACATGCGTCCATTATGCTCTTCAAGCTGCCAGGTACAGACTTGAATCGCTTCAAACATCATGCCGCTGGCTGGGCCTGAAAAGGTGTTTTTCATGTCAACAACTGATAATAACTGACTACTAAGTACTATGAAAAGAAAAGCAAAGTTTTTGGGAACATATAAAGCAAATAACACCTTCAACAGATGAGTTTGGAAGATCAAGGAAGGTTTGAAGGGGAGCTAAGATGAACCTTAATACATTGTTAAGAGAGGTGGAAAACAGAAAAGGGTGGAAGAAAGGCAGTTATGGAGGAACCAGCAAAAACATAAGTTCGGAGGCAAGAAAATACACTATACTGAAGGACTAAAGTTTTCTCATGGTCTAGCCAATCTTCCGGTGTGGATAAAACATAAGGGCTGTGGGAGATAAAAGTGGAACTCTCTAGGCAGAATTTAGAGAATGATGACTGCTGTTCCAAGGAGTTTGGACTTTAGCTGCACACCATGGTCTAAGGAATGGACAGAAAAATAAAGACAGTCATCCAGTTAGGGGGCTATTTCAATAGATTAGGTATAAAAATAAAGGCCTGATGGGACCAGCAGTTAGCGTAATGGCTAAGTCGCTGGACTCCCATGGAGGTGACTATGGATCGAGGTCTGGGCCCAGTGGCTTAAACTCACGCCGGGCGTGTGCCCAAGATCCTGAGAGGAGAATGGAGGAGAAGGGATTGTGGCGTGGCCATCCCCCCTGGGTGGGGGTGATTTCTCACTTTCTGTCTCTCTCTGTCTTTCTGGCGAGTGCACGCACCCTATAGCAAAACCTCTGCAAAAAAAAAAAAAAAGAAAGGCGCGACACCGTCCCCAAGACCTGTCAAATGAAAGAAGACACATGCAAAAGACAACCTGTTGTATGATTCCATTAATACAAAATGTCCAGAAAACCAAATCTATAGAGATAGAAAGTAGTAGTTGCCTACGGCTAAGGATAAAAAGGGGAACACTGCAGATGGGCAGGAGGGGTCTTTTCTAGGTGATAGAAATATTCTAAATTGGATTGTGGTGATGGTTATACAATTATTAGGCTGTTGGAAGAGTAGTATTTTCCCAACGACCCAATATTCAACTTACTAAAAAAACCAATGAATTTCACCTTTATAAGTAAATAAATAAGGGAGGAAATGAAGGCCAGTACAAGAGAACAGACGTGAGAATAAAAAAGACAAAGTAAAAACGAACAACTAGGGTTGGCCCTGTGGTCTACTGGCTGAGGGAGTCAGATTCCAGCTGGCTGATTGGGCAGTTCAAATCCTGGCTTTGGTGACTTTAAAAACACACCAGAAACATGTACATGCATGCCACAAATCCTGACAGGATCGAGAAATGGAAAAGAGATTGCAGCGTGACCACGCCCCTAAGTACACCTGTCTTTTGGCAATCCAAAAAAAAAATGACTATAAGAGAAAGAAGTGACTGGAGTAGTTAGGGTAGTTGAGAGATGACACACAGATAATATAAAGTGTAAAGAGAAGCTAAAATTTCTCAGGTTTCTAACCTGTAAGACAAGGATGATGGTGGTGCTATTAAGTAGAAAGAGATAAGAGGCTCAAAGTTTAAACAGTTAGGCAGAGAAGATTGTTGGGTAAGTCCATTTTGGGAGTACGTGTACTCTTCAAATAAAAACACATTCTAAATTTTATCATGAGGTTCATTTCACAAAACATTTTAGTTATACAGCAGATCAGGAATTATGTCACACTGACAAAAATATAATGTAATCTGGAAGGGACTGTTACAAACTTAATTAAGTTCCAAACTTAATTCTGGTAAAGGCCAAATTAATAAAAAGAATCAAAAGATACATAATATAAACAGGTAATGCAAACATTTAAAAATTTCATAACAGACTTATCAGAGAATAGTGTAGCTTACTCTTGGTCAGAGTCAAACCTAAAGTCAGTGCCGACAAACTCATCGCTCCTCTGCGGGAGAAAAATTTCAGCGATTCTTTATGTGAAAGCAAAGGAACTCAGAAACATAACCACCAATGACTTAAAACTTTTTGCATAACTCAAGTCTGGGTTAACCACGGATCAGAATTTGGGCTTTGAATCTCTGTGGTACCAGGGCCGATGCAAACACCTGTTAAGTCCCTTTGCCTCTGGTCTCATTGGCAAACACTGGCCAGGGAAAAGGGGGTCCATCTTTGCTATTAACGCTGGACAGTGATTCAAAGCATCGAGCGGGGTAGGGGTGGGGCAGAGGCGAGACACCGGACCCGACCGCTAGGATCTACCGGCTTAAGCAAGTCAGGTCACCCAGACTAGATGTTCCAGCAACCCCGGGCCCCCCGGAGTCAGAAGGGCCATTTCCCGTTCTTTTTCTTCTTGACTTCCTACCTTCACCGCATACAACTTGCCGCCTTTCTGCCCCAGATACACTTTCCCGAAGGCGCCGCGGCTAATGGGCTTCACTATGCTGAATTCCTCAATGGAGGGCGGTCTTGGCACCGGGAACCGATTCACGCACTCTCCTGTCGCCGCGCCTCCACCCTCCTCGCTCTCCGCAGTGGGCTCCATCTCGGAGCAGCGCAGACCGAAGCTGCACCGGGCCAGCCGCGCAGGGCCTCGCCCCACCCGCAGTCCCGCCAAGTAGGTTCAAAGTGAGGCCCCGCCCACGCCGCCCGCCGCGCGTCCGCCGTGACGTCACCGCGGCGCCTCGCCGAGTCTGCAGCCCTGCCCCGTCACCGCCCCTTTTAGACGCCGAAGGAACCAATGGGCTGGAGGGCGGAAGCTCTGGGCTCGTCTCTATCCCTCCGCAGACTTCCGGGGCGGTCACCACGGCCCGCTGACGTCGCTTGTAATGAACCGGGAGGTGTAAAGTGTTCTTCGCTAGTTAGGTAAAGGGCCACCGGCACTTGTGGCTTCGAAATCTCTCCTGGCCTCCGTACGAGGCTGGTGAGAGCCTTCCCTGTCCAGACGTGATGTAATTACTGTAATTCCCCCATCCCGCACCGTTCACGACCTCCCACCCTCGCGGGGAATACAGGACCCGTTCGGATTGTTCAGAAGAGCAATGGCCAGATTAGAGGGTTGGAAGCTAGTGGAGTCAAAGAATGTGGAGAAACCGGATGAGCAGGAAGGGAATGGATCGCTTTGTTCTATGACATTTTCGGAGTATGTACTTGGCCTGACTGAAACAGATTGAGAAGAAAACAGGAAGGATTTTCGATTTTTTGCAAGGGAGATAAAAAGCACTGTATTTAACAAGAGCCCTTAGGGCTCAAGGCCCAGTCGGAACAAGACAGTGAGATCTGATAAGGAAGCTGTAGGAGGTCTAAGAGGTTGAATGGCATTCCCCCTCTTAAGCATAAAGTCAACAACTAGAGAGTTTCGAGGAGTTTATTGTTTGTGGCCATCGACTGCTTTGGGGAGGCTACAGGCCGCCAGCGCGCGCCA
>NW_006159427.1:5128423-5180771 GCF_000334495.1 Tupaia belangeri chinensis
TCACAAGGGCCGGTCTCTTTCCCGTTCTTTTTCTTCTTGACTTCCTACCTTCACCGCATACAACTTGCCGCCTTTCTGCCCCAGATACACTTTCCCGAAGGCGCCGCGGCTAATGGGCTTCACTATGCTGAATTCCTCAATGGAGGGCGGTCTTGGCACCGGGAACCGATTCACGCACTCTCCTGTCGCCGCGCCTCCACCCTCCTCGCTCTCCGCAGTGGGCTCCATCTCGGAGCAGCGCAGACCGAAGCTGCACCGGGCCAGCCGCGCAGGGCCTCGCCCCACCCGCAGTCCCGCCAAGTAGGTTCAAAGTGAGGCTCCGCCCACGCCGCCCGCCGCGCGTCCGCCGTGACGTCACCGCGGCGCCTCGCCGAGTCTGCAGCCCTGCCCCGTCACCGCCCCTTTTAGACGCCGAAGGAACCAATGGGCTGGAGGTCGGAAGCTCTGGGCTCGTCTCTATCCCTCCGCAGACTTCCGGGGCGGTCACCACGGCCCGCTGACGTCGCTTGTAATGAACCGGGAGGTGTAAAGTGTTCTTCGCTAGTTAGGTAAAGGGCCACCGGCACTTGTGGCTTCGAAATCTCTCCTGGCCTCCGTACGAGGCTGGTGAGAGCCTTCCCTGTCCAGACGTGATGTAATTACTGTAATTCCCCCATCCCGCACCGTTCACGACCTCCCACCCTCGCGGGGAATACAGGACCCGTTCGGATTGTTCAGAAGAGCAATGGCCAGATTAGAGGGTTGGAAGCTAGTGGAGTCAAAGAATGTGGAGAAACCGGATGAGCAGGAAGGGAATGGATCGCTTTGTTCTATGACATTTTCGGAGTATGTACTTGGCCTGACTGAAACAGATTGAGAAGAAAACAGGAAGGATTTTCGATTTTTTGCAAGGGAGATAAAAAGCACTGTATTTAACAAGAGCCCTTAGGGCTCAAGGCCCAGTCGGAACAAGACAGTGAGATCTGATAAGGAAGCTGTAGGAGGTCTAAGAGGTTGAATGGCATTCCCCCTCTTAAGCATAAAGTCAACAACTAGAGAGTTTCGAGGAGTTTATTGTTTGTGGCCATCGACCGGCCGCCACAGGAACGTCGGCCTCGGAAAAGGTAGAACTCTGACGCTGGGTCGGTCCACATGCCCCGGAAGTATTGTTGCGTTGGCGACTTGCCTTCCGGGGCAGATTGTCGTTGCTGCAGCTGTAGGAAGGAGAGGCCATTTTCCGTCTCTGGGAGGAGTTGGGGTCTAGAGAAGGGAGAAAGAGAAGAGGAGACAAAAGGGAAAGGGCCCAGCGCCTCCCCGCCGGGCCGTGGACGGAGGCACAGTTTCGGCAGGCGGGCGAGGTCGCTGAGGGCCTGGAGATGTTTTCCCTGTCTAGCACGGTGCAACCCCAGGTGAGACCGGCATTCAGAACATTTTTCTCTGGCCCTGTCGGAGGGTGTTTATTAGTTGGGTTTGTAGAAGCAGTTTCTGAGGTGGGTCCTTAAGAGAGAAGCTACTAACCCGACGCAATTCCGGGGAGTGATGAGTGGATCAGGGGACAATCCTGAGAGCCAGACCTGAGACTTAAAGTGCTGACAGTGAAGCTGTTGGGGGCAAAAGCGTGACGTGTACGTGATGGAGACCTTGGCTGATCGAAGTGATGGCGTGGAATTTCTGGTAGAGAATCCATCAGGCTTTGTTGAGTGTCTGGCATTCTGGGTAGAGGCAGGAGGGAGGTCTCCGTGGTAGGTGTAAAGGGAGTAGATAATGTTCCCTTTATATCCTTCTGGCTCTCCAGAGGCTTTAGTATTCACAACTACATCCCATAGTTTTTTTTTCTTTATAAATGGAATTTAACTGAAGCATGCTATAATAAATTGAATAACCAAGCGTGGATTTTTTTCCCCCGAAACTATGTATTTTCGAGTCATTAAGTGGTAAGCGTTAAATTTTGATTCAGCCGAATTTCCATATTTTTGTTTTTTCATGTTTCTGTGGAGTTAAGAAAAAAGGATTCCAAGGGATTTTGATGATTACCTTCCAGCACGAACATCAGGGATAATCATTTGTGGTCATGTTTTTGCTTGGTTCATTTATGATAACATCGTAATAGTTTTTTTAAAAGAGTGGTTTTGATTATTACCTTCCAGCATAAACAGAAGTAATCGCCTGTGGTCATGTTTTGTGCTTGGTTCATTTCAAAAACTTGTTTTTGATGATAATATTTTAATTTTTTTAAAGAATTCTGACAGTTTTGGAAATAAATGATATTTGAGAACATTCAGGTTAAAACAGTTTTTTTGATTGACACCCTTAGCCTCTTGATTTAAGTATGTGAATATGCAACCTTTTTTCTCTCTTTTCTTTTTCTTCCTTAGTACTGGGTGAATAATGGGAACTGAAGTGGTTATTTATTGGGCATCAGTTATGTATCTGGTTAGGAAGCAAATGTGGAATGTTGTCTTAATGAGGTCAGCTGAGTAGTAAGTAGTAAAGATGAGTCTGAGTTAGCCAGATAAAAAAGTGAACAGGTATACCAGACAGAAAACTATTTGAAGGTCTCTCCTGAGAGCACACACTTGTCCTGTAGCAAATTAAAACAAAAACAAAAAAATCAACTATCTGTAGGTTCTGAGATAGGAAAGAGGGTGGCCACTTGGAGGAACAAAGGTAAGGCTAGTGTGGCTAGAGCACAGTGCCTCAAGGCTATAATGGCAGAGATGAGGTTGGAGAGACCTTTGAGACAAACTGAAGAGAGAGCTAAAGTTGAGGATTTAATTTTAAGTGTATTGGGAACCATTGACGATTTTAAAACTGATCAGATTTTAATTTTTAAGAGATGATCACTGTGGCTTCTTACTGTGTAGATATGAGAGGGCAAGAGTGGAAAGTGTTACCACAAAGGAATCTATTGCACTTATCCAGGAGAGGGATATTGCCCAGTTAAAGTGGTGGCAATGGTCATGGAAAGGAAGGGATGAAATTCATTTTGAAGAAAGAATAGGATTTCATGAGATCAAAATATAAGAGATAAGGTGCCAGGAAGTGGTGTGGTGATTAAGGCACTGGACTCCCACATAGCCGACTGTGGTTCAAGTCCCAGATCTGGCGGCTTGAAAAATCACACTGAGCACGATATCGTGTGTGTGTGTGTGTGTGTGTGTGTGTGTGTGTGTGTGATGTCCAGAATTCCAGGAGGAGAGTGGATTGCTGTGTGGCCATCCTCCCTCAGGAGTGATTCCTTCCACTCTCTCTCTGGACAGAGCATGTGCCCTGTAGACAAAACCTTAGGGGAAAAAAAAGATAGATGATGGAGAGAGATGCTTCTAGTTTGTTAAACTGGATGCACGTAGTTCATTTCATTTCTTTTTTTTTTTTTTTTTTAAAGGATTGTTTTATTTGCACCAGCAGTTGGGTAATGGCTATGTTGCTGTACTCCCATGTAGTTGATCATAGTTCAAGTCCCGGACCCCGTGGCTTAAACTCATGCTGGAGGCATGTGTGCCGGGTGTGTGTGCGTGCCTGCCCAGGATCCCGAGAAGAGAATGGAGGAGATGGGATTGCGGTGTGGCCATCGCTCTTGGGGGGAGCTTTTTTGCTTTCTGTGTCTGTCTCTCTCTGTCTTTCTGGTGAGCACATGTGCCCTATAGCAAAAACCTCTCAAAAAAAAAAAAAAAAAGATTGTTTTTTTTAACTTTTTTTATTTTTACTTTGACCAGATAGGGGGAGGGAGGAAAAGTGAAAAAGCAAGGTGCCAGGTCTGGGACTCGAACTGGAGTTGACCATGTGGGAGTCCAGCCCCCTTAACCACCACACCACCTGCCGGCCCCACTAAATTAATTTCTTTTTTTCTGAGAGTGAGAGAGACATGCACAAACACCCTCAACACTTTGACATTCACCCCCAGCCTTCCAAGATATTCAGGATAATGGCTGTATCCAGCAGTCTGTAGAGGTTCACTGGGTATTAAACCCATAATCTTCCATATGGATCCAGCATTGCTTGAGCAGCTTGTTATAACTTACCAGGAAGCACTAGTTTTAGGTGAACTGAGTGGAGAATTAGTGGTATGTGATGTTGATGAGATGGTGAAGAGATTTTGTGTGCTCTAGGCGATCTTAAACTGGACTCAAATAGAGGAACCTTGTGCAAGTAGTTTATGCTTTGAAGGATGGTTACCACATTTAGAATTCCTTATTGCTTGATTGGTCAATACCTTTGAATTTAAGTGGTAAAAAAAATAAAACACAGAAAATGAGTTTTTTTTTTCCCACTGAGAAGAGATCAACCTTAATTTAAATCCTTTTCTGAGTGAGATGAGATATAACTAAAGTAAGCCTTTTTAGAGAAGTAGATCATGTATATCTTCAAGTAATTTGGTTCCAGTAGTTTTAAAGGAATTTTTTTTTTCTGGCTTTAATACATACTGAGGCCAAGTGGTGGTGCAGTAATAATGCAACTACATCCACATGAGAAAGGTTCTGGATTTTTGTCCTGTGACCTTCCTGATCAGACCAGGCACATCCTTGCCTGTGATCCTGACACTGGGAGAGTGGAGGTAGATCTTGGCATGAAGGCTGTTGGGGTGCCTGTCTTTCCTCTCAGGAAGTAAGTAAGTAAATAAGTAAACAAAAATAAAAATAATACATGCTCTTTGTTGACAATGTTGAAAATAAAATATAAATGAAAAAATGAAGATTATCTAATAGTCTTATTACCTAGAGATTCACATGTTAGAGTATATTTTCCATACTTTTTCTCTGCACAAACATGGGCATGCATACTTTAAAAAAGAGTTTTATGTTTTATTTATTTTATTATTCATGATAGAGCATGTGTGTCAGAGAGAGAGAGAAGCACCCTCAACGTGACTCAGTCATGATACAGTCCCCTTTCTGTAATCCTCCAGCTGTCAAGACCCTAGGTACTTGCACATGTGCCCAGTATATTTTGTGCTATCTCAGCCAGGGAGCATGTGTGTCAGTATTTATTTTATTTATTTATTATTATTTTTTAACTTGACCAGAGAGAGAGAGAAAGGGAAAGTGAGAAAGCAAGCTGCCAGATCTGGGACTCAAACTGCAGTTGCTCATATGGGAATCCAGCTCCTTAACTACCAGAGCACCTGCTAGTCCAGAGATTTGAACCACAGTCAGCATGTGGCTTCCAGCTCTGCAGTCTGGCATACAGAGATTGGACCCAGTTTGCTTTGTTTATGTAATAAATATATACGATTTGTTTTTTTGGGAGGGAGGGGGAGAGGTTTTTGCTATAGGGCACGTGTATTCACCAGAAAGAAATAGACAGACAGAAAGACAGAAAGCACGAAATCACCACCATGCCTCAATCTCTTCTCCTCCCTTCTCTCGGGATCTTGGGCATGCACGCACACATGCCCGGCATGAGTTTAAGCTACCGGGTCTGGAACTCAAACCGCGGTCGACTACGTGGAAGTCCAACGACATAGCCATTATGCCATCTGTTTGTCCCGTGATCTTTTTTCTGTATCAATAATAAAATAAATCTTTTTTTTTTTGGAGAGGTTTTTGCTATAGGGCGTGTGCGCTCGCCAGACAGAGACAGAGAGAAAGCGAGAAATCACCCCCCAGGGGGGATGGCCACGTCGCAGTCCCTTCTCCTACATTCTCCTCTCGGGGTCTTGGGCGTGCACACACACGCGCCCGGCATGAGTTTAAGCCACCCAGTACTGGACGCAAACTGCGGTCGACTACATGGGAGTCCAGCGACATAGCCATTATGCTAACTGCTGGTCCCTAAAATAAATCTTTTATCAGGAAATTTTAAGTCAGATTTTCTGAGTTACAAATTTTTTTTGAGGGGTATTTTTGCTATAGGGTCTGTGTGCTCACTGGAGAGACAAACAGAGAAATCAC
This sequence comes from Tupaia belangeri chinensis, assembly GCF_000334495.1. Classification (NCBI taxonomy): domain Eukaryota; kingdom Metazoa; phylum Chordata; class Mammalia; order Scandentia; family Tupaiidae; genus Tupaia; species Tupaia belangeri. The sequence continues at coordinate 5,134,294 of NW_006159427.1, forward strand.
CACTTCCCCCCAGAGTGTGTGTGTGTGTGTGTGTGTGTGTGTGTATGTGCGTGCGTGCGTGTGATAGCCATGCTACAGTCCCTTCTCCATCCTCTTCTTGGGATTTTGGGCACTCATACACATGCACTTGGTGTGCTTCAAGCTGCCAGGTCCAGAACTCAAACCCTAAGTCCAGTGTCTTAACCACTACACCACCTGCTGTCTCCCCCGAGTTAAGATTTTTGAGCAAAGAACTGAAGGGAGAGCTAGAGCAAGTTGCAGTATATTGCTAACTAGACAAGAGAGCATAAATAGCAACGCAAGCATCTTGTGTCGAGACCCTGCTGTGTGTGTTCCATAAACAGCTAGGAGGTCAGTGTGGATGGAGCAAAGTGACTGAACGGGAGTTTAGGAGGAGATACACTCGGGCAGGTAATAAAGAGCCCAGCTAAAAGGGTTGTTAGAACCTTGATGTCTGCTGTTACTCTATGTAGGAAGCAAATCCAAATCTGAGTACTTAAAAATTTTAAGATGTAGTTTTTATATGTATCATATGTTTAACTTTTAACAAATTTCAAATCTTGACAAGGAAAAAAGATTGTTTCTGATTTTTACATTTATTTAGTGTACATGTGTGTGTATTCACTTATTTTAGATTTTTGCCATAGTGGGCAGGTGCTGGCCAAAGACAGAAAAAGTGAACAATTCCCCCCTGGGGGACTTGATATACCACAATCCCTTCATTTTCCTTGGATTTTGGGCATGCATGCACATGTGCCTGGTGTGTTTTTCAAGCTGCTGCATCCGTGACTCAAACCGCACAGTTGGCCACGTGGGAGTGTCCAGTGCCTTAACCACCACGCCACCTGCTCCGACCTCTATAATTTATATTTTTAAATGAACTTAATACATTTTAATTTTAACTTTCCCTCCTTTTCTAGGTTACGGTTCCTTTGAGTCATCTCATCAATGCCTTTCATTCACCAAAAAACACATCTATTTCTGTCAGTACATCGGTTTCTCAAAACCAGCATCGAGATGTAGTTCCTGAGCATGAGGCTCCCAGTAATGAGGTAATAGATTTAGTCGTGTGGGAAAACCTTTTTGATACAGTAAGTTTTATGAATTTATTTATTTAGATAGTGAGTTTTAATTATAGTTATTAAATGTCTTTAGGCATTTGTAGCAAGATGATTTCAGGCTTCAGCTTAATCTCCTTTGTAATTAACAGTATCTGATTCTAACTTTTTTTGTACATATCCAAAAATTACTTTATTTTATTTGGTGATTTAATTTTTTTGTATTTTCATATGGCAGCATAATGGTATTTACCTCTACCTTACTACTTCTGTGATAACTAGTCCGTCTTTTATATTCCTCCAGCTGTAACAGTGTACCGATAGGTAACTGACCATAATTACCTCCAAGTCTCAAGGAAGATAGAATGGGAAGAAGTTACCATCTACTCCCTTGAACAATTAGAATATAGGTACTTGAATATGAACTGTTTAAAGTAGGAAACTGTACTTTTAATATTCATATAATTATGAAATCAGTGATGCCTAGAATATAGGGAATTACAAATCTAAAACCTTTTATTTTTATAACATTTATTAATAAGATAGTTGTTTACAAGCTCAGAGTACATTTTTCATAGAAAAGATATCTGTAGTTAAGTTTTTCAAGTCCTCTTTAAGTTTTTCCAAGTCCTCTTTAACCCATAAATAACTTCTGTTCTTGGTCCTGATAACCATAGCTATGGCAAAGGACAGTATAAGGGGAGTTGGAAAAGTTTTCTTGGGGGGAGGGGTGTTGAAGGATCAGTCTTAAAATAATATTTTCTTTTTTTTTTTTTTTTTTTTTGAGAGATTTTTGCTATAGGGTGCGTGCGCTCGCCAGACAGACAGAGAGAGACAGAGAGACAGAAAGCGAGAAATCACCCCCAGGGGGGATGGTCACGCCGCAATCCCTTCTCCTCCATTCTCCTCTCGGTATCTTGGGCACGCATGCACACGCGCCCGGCATGAGTTTTAAGCCACTGGGTCCGGGACTCGAACCACGGTCGACTACATGGGAGTCCAGCGACATAGCCATTACGCTAACTGCTGGTTCCCTAGAATAATATTTTAAGGGGCTAAGGGGCCTGTAGATGGCTTAGTGGTTACATCCTTGGGTGCCCACATGGCTGACTGTGTTTCAAGTCCTAGACCCTGTGGCTTGAGAATAACATTTTGTTTTATTAATAATTCTTTTTTAAAATTATTTATTTTATTTTTATTTATTCATTCATTTTTTTTTTTTTTTTATTTTGACCAGAGAGAGACAGAGGTTGAGAGAGAGAGAGAGGAAGTGAGAAAGCAAGCCACCAGATTCAGTACTTGAACCCTGGTTGGTCATGTGGGAGTGTCCAGTGCCTTAACCACCACGCTATCTGCTGGTCCCAAGAATAACATTTTAATAAATGAAAATTTTGTTTTACTCCTTTTATAGTATTTGCCCAGTTTCTATTTCCTCTTTTACAGACATTCCATTGTCTTTTTTTGTTTCTCTTCTGAGATATTTTTGTTGTAGGGCACATGTGCTTGCTGGAGAGACAGAAGGTGAGAAATCACCCTCCAGGGGGATGGCCATGCCACAATCCCTTTCTTTCCATTTGCCTCCCGGGATTTTGGGTAGGCACACACATGGGCACCACATGAGGTTTAAACCACTGGGTCCGGACTTGAACTGCTGTCAGTTATGTGGGAGTCCAGCGACATAGCCATTATGCCATCTGCTCGTCTTAACAATCCATTGTCTTTTTACTGTCCTGACATCTTTCAGATTATAGTACAAGGGAGCCTTACTGGGGAAAACACTATCTCAAAATTGCTACATGCAATAAAGTTATGTCCCTCTTAGGAATTTTTGAAGATATTAATGTTGATGCTTCCGAAGAAATAAAATTCATCACTGATTCTGTCCTTCAGAGATAATGCTGTTAACGTTTTGTATTTATGTTTCCTATCTTTCTTGTATTTTTTAATATGATTGAATTATGCTGTATATACTGATTTCAATTCATTATGTAATATGCCATTTCAGGTATAATTTCTAATTATTTTTGTTGCTATAAACAACACTTGTTACTATTCTTGTTGCTAAACCTTTGATTTTTCATCAAGTGAAATTGCTGAGTTGATAGTGAAGTACATTTTTGGGGCTTTGAAAAGTAACTAAACTCTAGAAGCTAGTGTTCAGTTTAAGACTAATGGTGTTGGGGCCAGCAGGTTGCGTGGCGGTTGGGGTACTGGACTCTCACGTGGCCGACAACAGTTCGAGTCCTGGACTTGGCAGCTTGCTTTCTCTCGCTTGCTCCCTCGCTCTTGCTCTCTGTCTATCTCTCTCAGGTGAACACATATGCCTTGTAGCAAATTAAATAGTAAAGTAGTAATAATAACAAATATTGTAAAGTTAAATAAGTAATTCTTTAAAAATGTGTACATTTAAAAAGAAGACTAATGGTGTTAAACCCTCAATTGGTGTCATTAACCTCTAATATATACTCATTAGTCCTTCTGTTTATCGTTAGTAGGTATTCTTTATTATATCACAAAGTTTGTCATTATTCTTAAAGAACATTTTTTTTATTTATTTTTAATTTTTTACTTTTATCTGCATTATTTAATGCTGACTTTACTCCCATGCATAAATTCTTGTGTCTTCAGTTTCTTCTGGGATATCTTTGTCTTTTGTGCAACTCCCTCTTCCAGTTTAGGAACAGTTTGCTCCTTTTCAGTGAGGATCATCTCAATGTGGCGAGGGGAGCTCAGTTATAGGTTAATCTGCCCCTGAGCTCTGTAAGTACTACAGCGTATCTTGGGTGCCTTGTTCATGCGACTATATTCAACGACCAGATAATCCACATCTAACCCCTTGAGTTCAGCATTACTCTTTACATTTTTTAAAAAATTATTTTATTTAACTTTATTTATTTATTTACTTACTTATTTATTTAAATTTGACCAGAGAGGGACAGAGTGAGAGAGGGAGAGAGTGAAAGAAGATGAGAAAACAAGCTACCAGGTCTGGGACTCAAACTGCAATTGGTCATGTGGGAGTCCAGTGCCCTTAACCACCATGCCACCTGCCAACCCCACTCTCTGCATTTTTACGCATGTGCAGCAAGAATTCAGCACTCTTTTTGGGACATTGACCTTGTGTCCAGCCCCAGTGTTTGGCCTGGGCACATCTACCAATTCCACCATTGTAATGATGAAATGGCACACACTGCTTCTGCAAAGTGACATCCTTCAGATACTTGGTGGCTTTATTTTTTTCATCAAGTCTTGCTCATCTAAACATGTTCTCTGAAATGCAAACAGCAGGAAAAAAAATAAAATAAAATTTCCCTTTCAGCTTCCTTCAGGCAACTGACTTTTTCTTTCCTTTTGCTTTCAGAATTCTTGAAAGCGTATCTTGAACTTACATCTGTACTTGAAAGACTTTGAATTCATGTTATATCCCAATGTAATTTGGCTTTTACAATTTTATAGACTAGCTTCCAATATCAGTGGTGATTTTCTTTGTGTTAAATACAGGACCTTTGAAAAAAATGTACGTCTTTCAACCTATCCTTTGCATTGACCTTGCTGAAAATTCACTAATTTCAAAATATTCCCTTGAGTTCTGTGATAACACTTTGGTGACAGTTATTTTCTGTTTTGCTAGCTTTTAAAAACTGGTATACATTTCAGTATTGGGTTTATTGTGCATTTCTCCTTAATCTAATTTTTATTCTTTATATTCTCTCAGGTTACATTATTGTCTTGACAAATCCCAAGTATATCTCCAACCCTAAAGTATCTGTAACATTTCAGAGGTTCATCCTCAGTGATTCTTGCTGCTAAGAAGCTGCAACTCAAATTTAAGATGCTTAAAACAGATATTCCCCCAGATTCCAGTATAATTGGTCATACAATGGCTTCATTATCTTAGTCTGGGTCCAATCAGGAGAGAGAAACTACAAAGTCATTTGAATAGCAAAAGTTCTGTATAAAAATCTAATTATCGGTACCAGCAGTTAGAATAATGGCTCTGTCGCTGGACTCCCATGTAGTCGACTGCAGTTCGAGTCCTGGACCCGGTGGCTTAAACTCATGCCAGGCGCGTGTGCGTGCGTGCCCAAGATCCCGAGAGGAGAGAGGAGGAGAAGGGATTGTGGCGTGGCCATCCCCTCTGGGGGATGATTTTTTTGCTGTCTCTCTATCTTTCTGTCTTTCTGGTGAACACATGTGCCCTAAAGCAAAAACCTCTCAAAAAAAAATATGTAATTACCATTTTTAGTTTAATATTAAAATTTTTTTAGGGTATTGGAATAGCAAAGGATTGGCCAATAAGAAGAAAATAAGACTCTAAAAAATATAGGCAGGGACCCAACAGTGGCATGTAAGTAAAGCATAACACTGTGAAACTAACCTACGGAGGTCCTGAGTTCATATCTGGACACCTGAATATGTGGGGCTCACATGTCCATGGTCCTGGGCTGACTAAAGCCACTGCATGGTTCAGCTCCCTGACTCGGTGGTTTCAAAAGCATTTCAAGCTCATTTGCATGTGTATTCAAAATACTGAGAGAAGAATGGAGAAGGGATTCCATTGTGGTCATCCCTTCTGGGAGATACATATGTGTCTGGCATGACTTTCAAGCCACTGGTTCTGGGACCAACCTGCCATCAACCACGTGGAATTCAGCACTTTAATCACCATGCCACCTGCTACACCCTATAATTTTTTAAGTTTTGTATTATAAAAACTCACATGACTGATCTCAATAAAAATAAAACTGATATGTGCATCAGTTTATTTTTAATATTAATGTACTTGTTAGATTTTTTAAATCTTACACTATTTCAACTGATAATAAGTACTATGTATGTTCGATATTATGATAATATTAGTGTTTACTTAGTTGACTTAATCTTTTACAGCCTGTACTTAACTTGAGGGACCTTGGATTATCTGAATTAAAAATTGGACAGATTGATCGACTGGTAGAAAATCTACTTCCTGGATTTTGTAAAGGCAAAAACATTTCTTCCCATTGGCATACATCTCATGTGTCTGCACAGTCCTTCTTTGAAAATAAATATGGTATGTTGATACATTTTTAAAATTTCAATTAAAATAGGCTATCATAGTACTAGTAATAATTGTAATAGATACCATCTTATTAGCATTTACTATGGGCCAGGTTCTTCCCTAAATTGTGCTTTGTAATTTTTTATACTGGAATAATACTAGATATACAGAAGAGTTACAAAAATATAAGGGCATGAAAAAGAAAATAGAACATTTTTGTGCTTGGGGGCTTACACTAACAATATGCTTCAATTTGGGACCAGCTGGTGTTATGGTGGTTAAGGTGCTGGACTCCCACATGGTTGACTGTGGTTTGAGTCCTGGACCTGGCAACTTGAAACTCACACTGGGTGCATGTGCGTCCCTAAAATCCCGATTGGAGAATGGAAAAGAGATTCTGGTGTGGCTACTCCCCCTGAGGGGTATCTCACATTTTTTTCCTGTCTCTCTCTGTGTCTCCAGTTAGTACACAACACCCTATGGCAAGCATCTCTTTTTTTAAAAAAATAAAAAAAAGCTTCAATTTTATTGTCTCATTCACTCTAAGTTACCTGGCCTGCAGTGCTTGACATGGAGTCATTGGAAAAGTTTGACACATTTTTGCATAGAAAAAAATCAGTCATGACTTTTCTGGTGATTCAGTACATAGTGTTTAATAGAGTAAAATTTGTGTAGTTCATATTATGTCTATTGTTCTTCTCATCTACATATTAACATTTACTTTAGATCCTCATATTAATAGCTGTCTGCTATGTTTAGATAGGCAGAGGTATGAGAAATATAGAAAGGAGTTTCTTAACTTGATATTAAAAATTTTTTTTAAGGTAGATGATAACTACTGTTTGTTTCTACTGTTGCTACTGCCAGACTTTTTCTTGAGATCTTGGGTGTAAAGTAGGATGGGACACATTAGTCAAGAGTAGGAATTAGAAAGGATCAGTGCAGCGTTCATGGCTTACAGCCATAAAGGACCTTTCTCCATATCCACTGACTGTGGTAGCTTTGAGAAAGAGAATAGCAGCTGTGGTTTTGCAATGTTTTACAGGTTGATTGTCCCTCATCTGAAATTCTTAAGAGTACAAGGGTTTCAGATTTCAGGTTCTTTCAGATTTTGCAGTATTTGCATATGCATATATCTATCTATATACATGCACACACACACACATATATAAAACGAGACACTTTGGGGGTGGGATTCCAAGTCTAAACACAAAATTATACACGTTATATTAAATACACACCTTATAGACATATCCTGAAAGTTATTTTATACAGTATTTTTGTATTGGATGTGTTTACTGTAACCTGTCATATGAGGTGGCATATGACACTGTGTTAATGGAATTTCCCATTTGGTGGCAGCATGTCAACACTGTATAAGTTTTGGATTTGGGATCATTTTGAATTTGGGATTAGAGATGGTCATCCTGAATCGTATCATTAGAACTTTGAAATTAATTTGAAGAAATGGCAATTTTTTTTTTTTTTTTTGCTATAGGGCGTATGCACTCACCAGACAGACAGACAGAGAGGCAGAGACAGAGAGACAGAAAGCAAGAAATCACCCCCTAGGGGGATGGCCATGCTGCAATCCCTTCTCCTCCATTCTCTTCTCGGGATCTTGGGCACACATACACACAAACACACACACACACATGCCCGGCATGAGTTTTAAGCCAACGGGTCTAGGACTCGAACCACGGTCGACTACATGGGAGTCCAGAGACATAGCCATTATGCTAGCTGCTGGTCCTGAAATGGCAATATCTTACCTCTTTATGGACTTAAAAGTGATTTTAGCCTAACCGTATGTCCATATATATTTAAAACATTTTTTTTTGGTGTTTTTAAGAGGTTTTTTTCCTTAGGTGTGCATATTTACCACAGAGAGAAACAGAGACAGTGAGAGAGAAAGTGAGAAATCACCCCCTGCCCCAGCAGATGGCCATAATCCCTTCTCCTCCATTCTTCTCTCAGGATTGGGCATACATGCACACACGACTGGTGCGATTTTCAAGCCACAGGGTCTGGGACTCAAACCATGGTCGGCTATGTGCAAGTAATGTAACTACTGTGTCATCTGCTAGCCCTTATTTTTCTCGATTTGAATTTAGTTTAATTGGCAGCTATATTCATATACCAGATAAGAAAGGTAATCTTAGCAATGAGTGATAGGTAACAACTGATAATTTAAAATGATTAGATTACCAGCACTTTAGATATTTTGATAGGAGCAGTGTCATATCATGGACAGCTAAAACGTAAAACTCATATTGTGGTTTTCATAATGTTAAATAAAATAATTATTTTATATGATTTTTGTATTCTTGGTTTGGCAATAGAAAATTTATTCTTTGTAATCTCCTTCCAGGTTACTTAGATATGTTTAGTACTTTACGTTCCTCTTGCTTGTACAGACAACACCCAAGAACTCTTCAAAGCATTTGTTCAGATCTTCAGTACTGGCCAGGTATGAAATGACAACTGTGTTTATTTTGAGAAAAAAAATGTATATATTTAATGTATTCTGAATTTTTTTTTCTGAAAGTTTTTCTTAATGGTACCTATGATTATTTATGAGAGATTAATTTTTTTTGAGAGATTAATTTTTAAAAAATTAACTGAAAGAGGTGAGTACTTTTATTTCCTTTAGAACTTGGGAAAATACCTTAAACTCAGAGTCAGTAAGAGTGAGCTATGGGATGGTTGCTGTAGTAAACAGTGAAAAGAAGATGATACTCATAATTCATTGGTAGGCACATAACCTGATAACAGCCTTCTTATAAGGCAGTTCTTTAGTATCAAAATGTAACCCTCACATTTTCACTTTTAGGAATTCAGTCTATATGCACAAAAGGATATATGTGCAAGAATGCTACAGTATTATTTGTAGCAATAAAAAGGAAGGAAAAAATGATGTCTGTAATAGGGACATGGTTGAATAAATTATTTTACTCCGATGATTGGAAAAGTATTAGATGGCTGTTAAACTGAATGCACTGTCTTATTCTGAAAAATATTTATGATATATTGTTATGTGAAAGAATACAATTATAGGGACTGTCAAGTGGCATGGTGGTTAAGAATGCTGGACTCCCACATGGCCCATTGTGGTATGAGTCCTGGACCTGGTGGCTTGCTTTTTCACTCTCTCACTCTCACTCTTTCTCTCTCTGGTCAAATTAAATTTAATAAAGAAAAAAGAAAAAAAAATACAGTCGTAAAAATTTGCATACTATTTGTAGATTTTTTTTTCCCCAGAAAGAGATAGACAGACACAGAAAGTGAGAAATCCTCTCCCGGGGGATGGCCATGCGACAGTTCCTTCTCTTCCATTCTCCTCTTGGGATTTTGGGCACACATGCACATGCTCCTGGTGTGAGTTTTAAGCTTGCTGAATCCAGAACTTGAATCACGGTTGACTACGTGGGAGTCCAGTGACGTAATCATTATGCCATCTGCTGGTTCCATTGTAGATTAATTTTTATGGAAAGAACATGTGTGCGCACTGAAGGGTAGTCATGGGATTGTTAACAATGGCTACTTCTGGAGGGCCTGTAGATGGCATGGTGGTTAATGTCCTGGATCCCACATGCCCCAAATCCTAAGAAGATAATGGAGAAGTGATTGCATTGCCCCCTACTCTGGGGGATGATTTCTCACTCTCTGTTTCTTTCTGTTTCTCTTCAGTGAGGGCTTGTGCTCCATAGCCAAAAAAAAAAAAAAAAAAGAAAGTTAATAGCTGTTATTTCTGAGAAATGGAATAGGGATGTAGGGAATTAAGTGACAGACTTTTATTTGATACTATTTTACTTTTTTAAACATTTGTAATCTCCAAGAATAAGTATAAAGTTAGCTATGTAGATTTTATCTATACAATTTAATGATTTGGCTATTTTTAGGAAAGGGTCATGATATCAGATTTTCTAGGCTGTGTTCTAAATTATATCATAAAATTTCCTGACTTCTGTAGTTACTTTTTCCCCCATCAAAATGGAATAAATAGAATTTTTAATGTTCTGTTTGAAAGAAGTATGATAGAAAAAAAATTAAATAATGTTGAAGTGTCTGACAAAACAAATTATCTCAAGTAATAGGATACACAGGTATGATGTCAGAATTTAGAATCTTAGACAGTTTCCTTTTTTTGGGGTAACATTTATAATGAAAATAAATGGTGCTGTTTTTATTCAGTTTTCATACAGTCTCGGGGCTTTAAAACTTTGAAATCAAGGACACGACGTCTACAATCCACCTCTGAGAGATTAGCGGAAACACAGAATATTGCGCCATCATTTGTGAAGGTAATTAGACCTTTATTTTAATGTTACAAAGAATGATAATTTTCAGTTATTAAAGATACAAAGGCACATCTGCAGTGGCTCACAGGTCCCACCACCACTTTGGAGCCTGGAAGGCACATGGGAGGCCCACGTTTAGTTTCCGAGATAGCCTGAATAGGCTGGGTATGGTGGTGTGCACCTGTGATCCTAGCTGGACAGCCTGGAGCAGGAAGACTGCTAAACACTGAGAATCTGGGAGCCATAGGTGGCATAGTGGTTAAGGGCGCTGGATTCCCACATGGCCGACCATGGTTTGAGTCTCAGACCTCGTGGCTTGCTTCCTTTCTTTCCCTCTCTCTTACTTTCTCACTCTGTCCCTCTCTGGTCAAAATTAAAATAAATAAATAAATTTAAATAAAAATTATTTAAAAAAAAATCAACAGAATCTGTCAAAGATATCTATCTCTGTCTCTCTGCCTTTCCCTGTGCCTCTCCCTCCCTCTCGTAGGGTGGGGTAAAAACAAGGACCTTTAGTATCTGATTTCTTTTGTTGCCTGATAAATTATCTCTTTTTACCACTTAAGACAAAGGATTAATGTAGGCAATCATAGTGAATACTTTTCTGAGCACCGCACATTAATTGCTTATTAAACATCTCCCTCTGACTTCTAGCAACCTATTTCTGCTTTTTTGTTTATATTGTTGGGTAGCATCCATCCAAACTGAAGCGTGGTGATCAGCCTAAATGCATCCTTTCTTACCTCCCCCATCCATTAATCACTAAAGTAATCTTGGTCCAACTTTGTAAACATTTTTTTTTTTTAAATTATCTAATTTTCCTGGGGCCAGCAGGTGACATGGTGGTTAAAACACTGGACTCCCACATGACCGACTGTGGTTTGAGTCCCAGACCTGACAGCTTGCTTTCTTTCCTCTTCCCCCCTCTGTCTCTCTTTGGTGAGTGCACATGCCCAAAAGCAAATTTTTAAAAATAAATACATACATTCATACATAAATATAAATATTTCTTTCAAAAAACTTATCTAATTTCCACTAGCAAAAAGAGAGACTGTACCCCTAGCAAGGCCCTGATCCTCTCCCAGCACATGCAGACTAAGCAAACATGAGGTGAGACCTCTGCTACATGGGTCAGCCTTGCAGGATTTCATGCCCCACCACTGTCCCAAAATTTGGCCCCCTAACTTTTTCTTTTATCTCTTTCTTCATTCTCAATTCAACTGTCATAGATAAGCTATAAACATTTCTTGCCTAGATTACTCTCATGGCCTTTAGTTTTTCTACCTTCAGTCTGATTTCTAAGCTGCCACCAACCAGTTTTTTTATAAAATGATGACCTAATTGTATTACTGTTCTTTATTAACTAAGTCAACCTGGTACACAGAACATTTAATCATTTGGCCTCTATGTGCCATTTTTCTGTTCTCTGGTTTTCTTTCAGTATGCCAGCTGCTTGGTTCCCCTATCTTCCTCTGGGAATTTAAGTCTTGACGCCTAAGATTGTACCTAAGATTGCTATTGCGTCATACCTTTGTCAGATTGCTCATGGTGTTTTTTGAGAAATCCCATTCTCTATAAGGCCTTTCCTGTCTTCCTTAGGTAGCATTTTATCAGCTTACTTAGTACTTCTTACATAACATCAAAATGATTTTAAAACTTAAGTTATTTATGGATCTTTCCCCAATTGATTGAAAACTTTCTAATCAGTGCTTTAGCTTTATATCTTCAGGGTGAGTATGTAAAAGTTGCTTAATAAACATTGAATAAATTAATGAGGTTTTATCCTCTAATAGAGAGAAAGGGATATGAACATCAAGGGTTTAAAGCTCTTAAATAGCAATGTCACTTTATGTTATTAATTGATTAATGCAAGCTTAGGATCTAGTGTTAGTTTCTTAGTCATTGATTATGTAATTTATTATTGAGTCTAAATTTTGTTCTTCACATTGAGAATAAAAATAAAATCCCAGAATTTCAGTGAATTTTTCTGTAGGTAATCACAATATTGCTAGAGAATGTTATTATCTATGTAGTCAACCAATGCTGATATACCCTTTATGTATGTAGGGGTTTCTTTTGCGGGACAGAGGGTCAGAAGTTGAGAGTTTGGACAAGCTCATGAAAACCAAAAATATACCTGAAGCTCACCAAGATGCATTTAAAACTGGTTTTGCAGAGGGTTTTCTGAAAGCTCAAGCACTGACACAAAAAACTAATGGTGAGTTGATTTGATATTATCCATATTTGAAAAGAAAAATGGAAAGGAAGCCATAGTTCAGCATTTAAGGTTTTATAAATAACTTCTAAAATCATCTACCTTTCCAGTGGTTATATTCCACTGTATTGAGACTTAAGCTGTGTGGAAATGGAGTTAACTGCTGGGAGTTCCACTTTCTCAACAGAGAAACGAAAGTCAAGGGTAGAAATGTGTGTGGCTTCATGAAGGCTTTGGTAGCAGGGTGAAGGGGGAAACATGGCAATTGTGCAGAAAAATGCCAGATCCCCAAATTCCATGTCATGAAGTATATCAATAATAACCTGTTTGCGTTTCATTGAGCTTTCCTATCTCATCAATGGCATTTGATTAAGGCTTTCTCCTTTCTTTCTCTTCCAGATTCCCTCAGGCGAACTCGCCTGATTCTCTTTGTTCTGCTGCTGTTTGGCATTTATGGACTCTTAAAAAACCCATTTTTATCTGGTAATGTTTCTTTTTATTTATTTGACTCACTATTTTATTCCTTGAAGTCTTGTTCCCTTTGTGGTTGGTTTATCTAAGACATAGTGAATGAAAACATTAATGTTTATAGTTTTAGGATCTAGGCCTTTCATTCCTAGTAGTGGTTAGTTTCCTAGATTTTTAGGAAATGATGCCTGTCCCCTTACAATTTTAAAAGTAAATGGGAGAACTTTGTAATATAAATAATAATAATAGCAATACAAAGCGAAATAGTCTTCTGTTCAAAGCTAAACTAATGAATTGAACTTTATTTTAAAAGAATTATTTAGTTTCATGTATTATTTTTCAGTTTGACCAGAGACAGAGAGAGAAGGGAAGTGAGAAAGCAAGCTGCCAAAATTACATGAGTACTATATTGTTTTGTTTGCCTGTATAAAATGAAGTAATAATGTTAGATTCCATTGGTTCCAATTATGTTTTCAACTGCCATACAATTTTTATCTTATGTTCCTCTTTTCTGTATGCATTTGAAAAAAATTCAAGATAGAACACATGCACACATGTGTGAAAGTGAGAGAGACATACAGGGATAGATATATGAGCACCGTCCACAGGGTCTGGTCGTGCTATGATATCCTTCCTCTAGTCCTCCAGCTGGTCAGATCTTGGGCACTCATGCTCATGCGTGGCATGTTGAGGTGACAGGGCAGGGAGTGTAAACTAGGGTGCCCACATCATAATGGCTTCTTTAATGGATGCATTACCCCTGAGCCATAGAACCACCCCACCCTTAGTTCTCTACTCTCCTTATGAAGGATCTATATCCTTAAAAAAAAATTCTTAGTGGACTGAAACTATTAATGTCTCTTCTGGAATTACTGTTTTACATTCACTCCTCCAGTTTGTATGTTCCTGATGCATTGAATATTTTACTTAGATCCTGTATTTTTGTCTACTCATTTTTTGCTTTTAAATTTTTATCTTTTTTTTTGCTTCTAAATATCTATCTGTTTTATCTCTCTATTCTCCTTTAAGATTTATTGAGGGTGTTTATTTAATATTTTTATTTTTGTGGTAGAGGTTTTTGCCTTAGGGAACGTGCACTCGGCTGGAGAGAGAGAGAGACAGTGAGAGGGAAAGTGAGAAATCACTCTCCTGGGGAGATGGCTATACCATAATCCCTTCTCCTCCATTCTCCTCCTGGGATCTTGGGCACACATGCACATGTGCCCGGTGTGAGTCTCAAACCACTGGGTCCAGGACTTGAACTGCAGTTGGCCAAGTGAGAGCCTAGCAACATAACCAGTGCACCATCTACTGGCCCCTATTGAGTATTTTTTTATTGTTCCATTTCCCCATTGTGAATTTGTAATTCATAGAATGTCATTTCTATTTTGTTATAAACTATAATGTAAACTTCAGTATGCACCTTTATGTTAGCACGGAGTCCTCAGTTCTCCTTGCAAGAAGGAATTCAGCCAAGAGACAGTTGTATAGTAGAACAACAAAACTTTATAACAGAGTAAAATGAAAGTACAAAACGGGAAAATGAAAATACAAGTGTAGTCTTGAGAAGTAGGAGTAGTCAGGCTCGGAAAGTGGATACCAGCCTCAATCAGTCTTAATGGCAATTATTTGGACATTTTGTGAGGAAATTAGAAATTGCTCAGTTTACTTATTTATGACTACTCTACTTTGGAACTTCTGACCCGACTGGAGTAGATTCAAGAAAACCTTATAATAGTTTCTCCTAAGTTGTTCTCAAATAGTTTACTCTCCTAGCAAACCTTTTCTGTCTTATACTTAATGATGTAATTACTTATAATTCATTCGAGGACAAGCAACAGTTGGAGGAGGAGGAGAGCTATGTGTAGAGAGAAATAATGTTATCCTTACTTTGTTTTTTATGGTGTGTGCTAGTTTTTTATGCCAGCTTTAAGGCAGGATCTAAATGTGATCAATTGTATCCAGATATTTAAAGGTGCTTGTTAAAAGTGCAAACTTGGGGGACCAGCAGTTAGCGTAATGGCTATGTCACTGGACTCTCATGTAGCCGACCGCAGTTTGAGTCCCAGACCCAGTGACTTATACTCACGCCCGGTGCGTGTGTGCACATGCCCGAGATCCTGAGAGGAGAATGGAGGAGAAGGGATTGCGGTGTGGCCATCCCCCACCGGGGGGTGATTTCTTACTTTCTATCTCTATGTCTCTCACTATCTGTCTGGTGAGCACACGGGCCCTATAGCAAAAACCTCTCCAAAAAAAAAAGTGCAAACTTGGGGGACCATCAGTTAGCATAATGTCTATGTTGCTGGACTCCCATGTAGTCGATCGCAGTTCCAGTCCTGGACCTGGCTGCTTACACTCACGCCGGGCGCATGCGCATGTGTGCCCAAGATCCCGAGAGAATGGAGAAGGGATTGTGGCATGGCCATCCCCTCTGGGGGGTGATTTCTCGCTTTCTGTCTCTGTCTTTCTGGCAAGCGCACACGCCCTATAGCAAAAAACCTGTCTGAAAAAAAAGTGCGAACTTGGGCCAGCCAATGGTGTGGTTGTTAAGGCAGCTTTATCCCACATGACTAATCATGTACAAATTTAAAATAGGAAAAAATGAATTTTTGGGGGGGAGAGGTTTTTGCTATAGGGCGCGTGTGCTCACCTGAAAGACAGAGAGACAGAAAGTGAGAACTCACCCCCCCAGGGGGGGATGGCCACGCTGCAGTCCCTTCTCCTCCATTCTCCTCTCGGAATCTTGGGCACGCATGCCCACATGCCCAGCGTGCGTTTAAGCCCCTGGGTCTGGGACTCAAACCACGGTCGACTACATGGGAATCTAGTGACATAGCCATTATGCCAACTGCTGGTCCCTAAAATAAAAATTTTAAATAAAAAAATTTAAAAAATGCAAACTCCCCTAGGCCTATATTCAAATCTACAAATCATAAGTCTGTGCCATGGTTTGCATACAGTCTTTTATTAGATTTTTGCCGTAGGTTGCTTGCACTTACCAGAGAGAGACCGAGAGGGTCAGTGAGAAATCACCCCCTACCCAGGGAAAATGGCCACATCAGAATCCCTTCTCCAGTTGTTCCTCTTAGGATTTGGGCATGCATACACATGCACCCAGCATTTCTTTCTTTCTTTTTCCTTTTTTTTTTCCAATGAACTTTTATTATTAGTTAAGTCATGATTCAGAGCCCCAGGTTAGGGATCACTGTGTATCCTGATCCCATTTTACCACCTGGTAGAAGGACAGAGGGCAGAGGAAAGGTGGACTGAAGCCACTTCAGATCTTCCCAGGAAACGTGCCTTCTGCCCAGCAGTCCTCCCAGGTTGAAACCCGTGATATGGGGCAGAGGGACTTGTTTTCACACTGGTACCACTTGCACGCAGAGATGTCACCTCCTTTAGTAGTCATTGTCTTATCGCAGCGGTGGAAGACCAGGTAGTCCTGCCAACAGTTCCTGGTCTGGTTCTGGTTGGGGAAGCAGTTGTAAAAAGGGACAGTCTTATAGTTCTGGATTTTGGTCATGATGTCTTCTGCCATGGTGCTAACTTCTAAAGACGCTCCTGAAACAGCTTGCAGTTCAGTGTGACCCTTGGCCAATCTGGCATGATTTTCAAACTGCTGGGTCTGGGGCTCAAACCTGGTCAGTCATGTGGGAATATAGCACCTTAACCATGCTACCTGTTGACCTCTGAATACCCTTATTTTGACACATTTCTTAAGTGTCTTTTATGTACAGAAAATTTTGAGATCCATCGATGTAAGATTTCTGTCCCACTGTGCAGCAGCTAAGCTCTGTCCCTGGGAAGCCAGAAGTCACATGGCTGACTCCAATTCAAATATCAGTTTCTGTGGCTCGAAAAGCTTGCTGGCCATGTGCGTGTGCAAGTGAACCCCAAATCCTAATGGGATAGAGAAATGGAGGAAAAAAGTTGTGGCATGACCATTCCCCATTGGGGGTGCTTTCTTTTTCTCTAATAAGCACATGTGCCATTTAGCAATAAAAGAATAATTATTCATAGTAATTATTCACTGAGTATTAAAAGAAGAAGAGAAAAATAATTCTTGACTTTAACTGGAAAGTACAAACATATCTTTTTTTTTTTTTTTTTTTTGAGAGGTTTTCACTATAGGGCGTGTGCGCTCGCCAGACAGACAGAGAGAGACATAGAGACAGAAAGCGAGAAATCACCCCCCAGGGGGGATGGTCATGCCGCAATCCCTTCTCCTCCATTCTCCTCTCGGGATCTTGGGCACGCACGCACACGTGCCCGGCGTGAGTTTTAAGCCACCAGGTCCGGGACGTGAACCGCGGTCGACTTCGTGGGAGTCCAGCGACATAGCCATTATGCTAACTGCTGGTTCCCCAAACATGTCTTTTTAATGTGAATCATTTCCTTGTTTGAACATTACCTAGAAATCCAGAACTGATTTTCTTTTTTTGTTTGCTGTAGGGCATGTGTGCTTGCCAGAAAGACAGAGAGAGAGACAGAGAGACAGAAAGCGAGAAATCACCCCCCAGGGGGGATGGCCATGCTGCAGTCCCTTCTCCATTCTCCTCTCGGGATCTTGGGCACACACGCACACATGCCCGACGTGATTTTAAGCTACTGGGTCTGGGATGTGAACCACGGTCGACTACATGGGAGTCCAGTGACATAGCCATTATGCTAACTGCTGGTCCCTAGAACTGGTTTTCATTCCTCTCTGGTTTAGGTTTCTCACACATTTAATTTTTTCTGAGTTTTCATTTCTTGCCTCTAAAAATTAAGATAGTTAGAATTTTATTAATCTACCAAAATAATCATTTATTTTCTCCCTTTTAGTTCGCTTCCGGACTACAACAGGGCTTGATTCTGCAGTGGATCCTGTCCAGATGAAAAATGTCACCTTTGAGCACGTTAAAGGAGTAAGCTAAAAAGGTTTTTTTGCCTTCTCATATGTTGTCTAAATGGTATTATTTATATGGTCAATATTTTCTGAAGATTATTTTGAAATAAGTAAAATTATATCCAAAAGTAAAATAATAGAAGCTTCAATATTTTGCTATTGTCATTTACTCCAAAAGCAATTTTGTTTCATGATGGACCTTAGTATTGATTTGTGAAGGAGCATCATGGTTTACCAGAATGAATATGGACTTCAAGTTGAAACAAACTAGGGCTTCAAATTCTTTCCTTTTTTTTTTTTTTTTTTTTTTTTAATGACAGTCTCTCACTATTGTGATTGCTCTGCCTTAGTCTCCCAAGTAGCTAGGACTACAGAAGTACACCAGCACGCCTGGCTATTTTCACACAGGGTCTCACTCTGTTGCCTAGGCCAGCCTTGAGCTCACAATCCTACTTCTACTTCCACAGGGATTATAGGTACATGCCACTGCACCCAGCCTTTAGGTTGGACTGGGAATTAAACGTGGGCCCCCCATGTGGTTCCAGCTCATGGAGCATAGTATTTTGGTAATGGGTCACTGTTATATAAATATTTTTAGACTTAGTGACTATGTGGATTTGAACTAATTGCTTTAGATTGTCACAGATAATTATGTGCTTGTCATATAGCAGACAATAAATGATACTTCTTCAGCTGGCCCTCTCATTAATCTTCCTTTACTTTTGCTATAGATGGGTGCTTACACTCGCCAGAGAGAGACAAAGAGAAGAGGGACAGTGAGAAATCACCTCCCGGGAGTGACCACAATGCTCTCTCCTACTCCAGTCTCCTCTCAGGTTTTTGAGCACATGTGCACATGCATCTAGTGTGACTTTTTAGGCTTCCAAGACCGGAATTTGAACCACAAAATAGACCATGTGGGATCCAGCACTTGAGCATTCATGACACCTGCTGGCCCTTATTTTTTCTTAATTATCAGAACATGTGTGCACTTACCAGAGACAGAAAGAGAAAGAGGGAAAGCATCCTCCAATGGGATGTAGTCATACTGCAATCCCTTCTCCTCAACTTCTCCATCTTGTTAGGATTTTGGGCATGCATGTGGGAACCAGCATTCTGTCACAAGGCTGTGGCACCAGCCCCTCTTACTGATCTTTGTAACTCCAGTATCTAAGATATATTAAAGTATCTCTTGAGTCAATCAAGTGAATATATACTGTCTTATAGTCTATTAATAAATTTGTTTAACAAATATTTAGTAGTGTCTACTAACTCAAGCCTTACTTAAGGTGCCAAAATAAGAAAAAATATTTTCCTGACCACATGGAATTTAAATTCAAAAGTAGGACTTGCACATTGAAATGGTGTATTAGAAAATAGCACAATGGGGACCAGCAGGTGGCGCGGTGGTTAAGGCGCTGGACACTCCCACATTGATGACCACATTCGAGTCCCGAACCTGTTGGCATGCTTTCTCACTTTCTCTCTCTCTCTCTCTCTGTATCTCTCTGGTCAAATAAAATAATGAATAAATAAAATTAAATAAATAGTTCTAAAAAAAAAGATAGCACAATGTGTTAAAAAGTAATAAAAGTGTTATGTGGGGCCATATGTGGTCATTAAGGGCGCTGGACTCCCACATGGCCGACCACGTTCAAATCTTAAACCTGGTGGCTTGCTTTCTCATTTTCTCTCTCTCTCTTTCACATTCACTCTCGCTGTCCCTCTCTGGTCAAATTAAAATAAATAAATAAGTAAATAAAATTTAATAAAATAATTCTTTTAAAAAATTATTATGGGGTAAAAGTGGAACAGGATGGAGGATTAGTAGCTCTGTGAGAGCTGTTGCAGTTTTATTTTTTAAAATTATTTTTATTATTATTTTAATTTGCTATAATAATAATGAGAGACACAATATCGTGCCTGACTTAATTGTTGAACAGTGAAAATGCCACTTTAGTATTGACTGGAGTGAGTAAACATAGTGGGAGATGAAACTTATAGGTCTAGACTATATTGTGTCTTATAAACCGTTATTAAAGACTTTGATGTTTACTCTAAGAAAATGGAGATTGAAAAACTTTTAGCCAAGGAAACTTATAATTTCACTTAAAATTGAGTGAGAATAGTGTGACTGGTATGTTTACATAATCTTTTTTTTCTTAAGTAATTATTTATTTGCTTTTACTTATTATTATCATTTTTCAATTTGATCAGAGAGAGAGAGAGAGAGAGAGGGACATTGAGAAAACAAGCCACCAGGTCCAGGATTCAAACTGTGGTTGACCATGTGAGTATCTAGTACCTCAACCTCCACACCACCTGCTGGCCCATGTTCATATATTCTTGAAGGGACAGAAGTAGATAGACTATTGCAATAGTCCGGGCAGAAGAAGGTTATAGCTTAGGCCAACGATAGTTAAAGTGGAATTGGTAAGACATAGATTTAGTCTGAACAGTTCGAAGGATGGCCAGGGGCCAGCAGGTGGCATGGTGGTTAAGGTGCTGGACTCCCACACAGCCAAATGTGGTTTGAGTTCCAGACATGATGTCTTACTTTCTTACTCTCTGTCTCTCTCTAGCCAAATTGAAGAATAATAATAAAGTAAATAAATATTCCTGAAAAAAAAAATTGAAAAGGATGGAGTTGCCATTTTCAGAGAAAAGTGCTATGGGTAGAGTAGATTTTCAAGATAGATATTAGAAAATTCAGTTTGGGGGTACAGCCAGTGGCATGGTGGTTAAGGGCTCTAGACTCCCACATGACTGACCACAGTTCAAGTCCTGGACCTGGGAGCTTGCTTTCTCACTTCCCCACCCCTCTTACTCTATCTCTCTCTGGTCAAATTAAAAATAAATAAAGTTAAGTAAAATAATTCTTTTAAACAATTCAGTTTGGGGTATGTTAAATGTGATATATCAAATGAAAGTGTTTATTACGCCCTTAGATACACTGTTTTGGAGTTAGGAGAGAGGTCTGAGCTTGAATTAAAAATTTAGAAGCGATTACATTTGTATATATTATTAGGTCATGTATTTGAAAATCACCAAGTGTGTCTGTGTGACTAGAACAGAGGTTTAAGTACTGAGTTGTAGAGAAGAAAAACCACTAATGAAGGCTGAGACGGAGGTGCCAGTGAGGTGGGTGAGGGTGGTATCCTCAAGAAACTATTTCCATGAAAAGGGAGAGAGAGAGATCAGCAAAATAAAGTGCTTTTGGTAGGCGGAGTGAGAACTGACCAATGGATGTAGCAATGAGATAATTGACTGACTTGATAAAGAGCAACTTCAGGGACCAGCAGTTGTTGTAATGGCTTTGTCGCTGGACTAACTCATGCTGGGCGTGTGTGTGTGCGTGCCCAAGATCCCAAGAGGAGAATGGAGGAGAAGGGATTGCAGAGTGGCCATCCCCCCTGGGGGGTGATTTCTTACTTTCTGTCTCTCTCTCTCTGTCTCTCTCTTTCTGGCGATTACATGTGCCCTATAGCAAAAACCTCTCAAGTAAATAAATAAAACAATATAAACTCTTTAAAAAAAAAAAAAAGAGCAACTTCAATGTTGTAGCAAGGATGAAATCATAATAGCAGGGTTTTCCTAGAGATAGAAGGAGATGAGGTCAAACAGATCATTACAAACAGTTCTTTAATTTTATCTCAAAGAGGAGCACAGACAGTTTATTTCATAAGGGGAAATAAAATAAAGATGTTAATTAACTGGTAGGTAGGGGTTTGCGGAAATTCACTGAGCGGGAAGATGTTACTAGGAAGATTCAACCTATGGAGTCTCCACCACAGGCGGCAGGGTCCTTGGCTTCTTTCAGGAACGACTTCACTCTGCAGTGAGAGAAACACCTTTATTAAAGAAAGTCTGTAGAGCAATCTACTCTAAGTGAAACAGCCCTATGAGGGGAGATTGGTGAACTGTTTTTTTTTTTCCCTCCTTGGAGAGATGGGATCAGGGAGTAAGCCCAATAATAAGCTTTCTCTTGCCTCTTTTTAGTTACAAGCTCCCCATCACCTTAAGGATATCTCTGTCCTAATGCCATACATCAGTTTTGCTTATGTGTGGATTTTATATAAATGTGGAATACATGTAGAATGTCATCTTTGGGATCTGGCTTCTTTCATGTAACAAATTATTTGTGAGATCATTCATCTTATTGGAATTACAGTTTATTTGTCTTCATTGCACATTATTTCACTATACAAATACCACAATACTGTGTATTTATTCTGTTAGAAAGACATTTGCGTGATTTCTAATTTTGGACTCAAATAGTGTTTGTGTGAGTATTATTCAGGTCTCATTGAACCTATGTATACATTTCTCCTGGACGTAGGCGTGGACAAAGATAGGTTTTTTTGTTTTTGTTTTTCATAAGGAATTATTTATGTGGGACCAGAATATGGCATAATGGTTACGTCGCTAGACACCCACTTAGTTTTAAAACTCATGTTGGGTGTGTGTGTGCTTGCGTGCTCAAGATCCCGAGAGGAGAATGGAGGAGAAGGGATTGCAGCATGGCCATCCCCCCCAAGGGGTGATTTCTCGCTTTTTTGTCTATCTATCTCTGACTCTCTGGTGAGTGCATATGCCCTATAGCAAACATCTCTCTTAAGATAGAAAGAAAGAAGAATTATTTAATTTAAAAAATTATTATTTAATTTGCTATAGGGCACAAGTACTCAACAGAGAGAAACAGAGAGGGGGAAGAGAGGGAAAGTGAGAAAGCAAGCTACCAGGTCTGGAACTCTTACTATGGTCAGCCATGTGGGAGTCAGTGCCTTAATCACCATGTCACCTACCAGCCACCAGAGCTGTGGGTTGGTTGGTTTGTTTTGTTTCTTTTTTTTTTTTTTTTCCATAGGGCGGGCAACACCACGCCCTGGGTTTGTTTGTTTTTAAGAGAGATTTTTGCTGTTGGGCTTGTGCACTCCCCAGAGAGACAGAAAATGAGAAATCATCTCCTGGGGGGATGGCCACACCTCAATTTCTTCTCCATTCTCCTCTTGTGATCTTGGGCATGAACACACATGCACTCAGCCTGAATTTTAAGCCTTGGGTCTGGGACTCAAACTGTGGTCAGCTACGTTAGAGTCCAGTGATATAGCCATTACACTATCTGCTGATCCCCAAAACTGTGTTTTTAAGTATTAACTTTATTCAAATATTAGTAAATTTTAAATGACTTAACGAGAACAATTTTCAAAGACCATTCAAAGCCTAAAAGAAATGTTGATTACTCTTTAATAAATATATTTCCTGTAATTATGTCTGGGAAAATTTCTTTTTTTTTTAGAGGTTTTTGCTATAGAGCGCGTGTGCTCGCTAGACAGAGAGAGACAGAGAGACAGAAAGCGAGAAATCATCCCCCAGGGGGTATGGCCACGCTGCAATCCCTTGTTCATTCTCCTCTCGGGATCTTGGGCACACACGCACATGCGCCTGGCATGAGTTTTAAGCCACCGGGTCCCGGACGAGAACTGCGGTCAACTACTTGGGAGTCCAGCGACATAGCCATTACACTAACTGCTGGTCCCATGTCTGGGAAAATTTCTAAAACTATTAGGTATTCATGACTTTATTAGGTTTAAGAATGACCTTTGGCCTAAAGACATGTTTCGTGTTTTGGTATGCTTTTTCTTCTTTTTCTTTTTGCTATAGGGTGCACGCTCATTCTAGAGAGAGATGGTTGGGGGGTGTAATAGGGGAAAGGCGTGAGAAAGCAATTCCCAGGTGGGGGATGGCCATGCTGTATTCCCTTCTTCTCCATTTTCTTTTTGGAACTTGAGCTACACACACACACATCTGGCATGTTCCAGAATTCAAACTGCACAGTCATTTGTGGGATCCAGCCACCTTAATCACCATGCTGCTGGTTGGCCCAGGTAATTTGTTTTTGACCAACATATTTGACTTCTTTTTTCTCACTAAGAAAATATAAAAGTTTGGAATGATTTTTTTTTTGGATAGTAGGAAGACCTGTATAACTGAAAGTAAGGGTCAGGAAAAAATCCTGTATGTGTTTATAAGGGGACTTTTTTTATATTTCATGGTAGAAACATAAGGCCAAGTTAATTCTGTATCTAAATCAAGTTAGTGATTTTCAAAGAGAATGCTGTAATAATCTAATCATATTAACCATTATTTAAAATTAACTTTGTAAATTTTTTTAACAATAGGTAGAAGAAGCTAAACAAGAATTACAGGAAGTCGTTGAATTCTTAAAAAACCCACAGAAATTTACTGTGCTTGGAGGCAAACTTCCCAAAGGTAAGATACTTTACCATGATTTCATGCCAAAAAATAGTTTACCTGTTCTTTATTGAGTATAATTTATTAACTGCTATTTTACATAATATGCATTCAAGTTGAATATGCATTTCTACAATCTTTTTTTTGTAACTTAAAAGTTTTTTGTTCTTTTTTTTTGAGAGTTTTTTTGCTACAGGGCGTGTGTGCTTGCCAGACAGACAGAGAGAGACATAGAGACAGAAAGTGAGAAATCACCCCCCAGGGGGGATGGTCATGCTCCAATCCCTTCTCCTCTCGGGATCTTGGGCACGCACTCACACGCGCCCGGCGTGAGTTTTAAGCCACCAGGGCCGGGATGCGAACTGCGGGCGACTACGTGGGAGTCCAGCAACATAGCCATTACGATAACTGCTGGTTCTCACTTAAAAGTTTTATAGAAGTTCGGATTTTAAAGTTGTAAAACTGAGTGAAGCGTGGTCCCCATACTCTTGATTCACACTCACCAAGTTTTTAACATTTTGTTCTGTTTTATCATTCAGTTTGTTTCTTTTCATGTATTTTTTTTTTAACTCTTGGGAGTAAAATATACATGTATATTTTTATTTATTTAACTTTTATTTTTATTCTTCAGCCTTATTGACATTTCATGAAATATCCCTAGAATTTTAAAACATTTTTATCATAAAACATGTTCATGCTTTATATTTAGTTGGTTGTTTAGTATTTTGATCTATTATGTGAATTCCATCTAGTTTAGTGAAAAATAAGTTTATATTCCTTTGCCTCATTATTCTTTCTTTTTGTCTTGTCTGTTACTGATATATTCACAACACATAAATGATACCAAAAGAAATGAGTTGTGGAGAAGATCCTGAAGTGAATCATTAACAGAGACAAATAATGTTTTCCTGTTTCAAAATATTGACCATTGGTTGCCTTCAGCTTCACATTATATAAATGAGTAATTATTTGTCTTACAGGTTCATATCAAGGGCTTTTTAAAAAGTTTGAGTCTTTTTTGTTTACTTTTTCTTTTAGGAATTCTTTTAGTTGGACCACCAGGGACAGGAAAGACACTTCTTGCCCGAGCTGTTGCAGGAGAAGCTGATGTTCCTTTTTATTATGCTTCTGGATCAGAGTTTGATGAGATGTTTGTGGGTGTGGGAGCCAGCCGTATCAGAAATCTTTTCAGTACGTTTTGATAGAGCTTTAGTACAATTGCTAACCACTGTCCATTTTAGAGGAAGAATATTTATTCTTTCTTTGCTAATTGCTTATCATGGGTAGTCAGCTGAAATAGTCTTTGTGGTTTTAGTTTAACTGAGTATGTTAATAAAGGTTTACTCTTTTTCTAAATAGCCAGAATTATCAAAGAGCTGATGAAAATATTGGATGAATTAAATTGGTGGATGCCAAAAAGCTCTTTGTCTTTTTATTTTATTCAATTCTGTAGTGTGTAATAAAGGTATAATTAGCCTCAAACCTGGTTATATATGATATTTTATAGTTAGGAAGAAAGAATATGAAATCATTTTTTCTTTTTCTTTTCTTTTTTTTTTTTTTTTTTTTTTTTGAGAAGTTTTTGATATAGGGCATGTGTGCTTTCCAGAAAAACAGAGAGAGAAAGACTGAAAGCGAGAAATCACCCCTTCCAGGGGAATGGCCACGCCACAATCCCTTCTCTTCTATTCTCCTCTCCGGATCTTGGGCATGCATACCCATGCGCCCAGCATGAGTTTAAGCCATCAGGTCCGGGGCTCAAACCACGGTCGACTACATGGGAGTCCAGCAACATGGCTATTACATCAACTGCTGGTCTCAATTGTTTTTATTTTATATTATTCTTTTTGTTATTGTTCCCTTTTTCCCCCCAAGGTTATTATTCTTAAGTGAGCAAAAAATGACATCTTTCTATATATTTTCTTCTTATGAATGTTTTTTGTTGACTTTTGACTTAATCGTTTTTTAATATTTATTTGACTTTATTCAGAAAGTATTGATTAATTTTAAATTGTTGGAATCTTTTCTGTTTTCTTAGGGGAAGCAAAAGCCAATGCTCCTTGTGTTATCTTTATTGATGAGCTAGATTCTGTTGGTGGGAAGAGAATTGAATCTCCAATGCATCCTTATTCGAGGCAGACTATAAATCAACTTCTTGCTGAAATGGATGGGTAACTGTCTTTTGTCTGTGGAATATGTTGATTATTTTTTAAATCAGGATTTGTCCTATCTTAAAAATTATTTAGAATAATAGATGCCTTCCAGATTTTATATGTGTAGACTTGATCTTATAAAAATTGTTTCTATAAAGCCTTTGATAGCATTTTAGAGATAAAGAAATGTTAGATGTAAAGACAACAGAATATTTATGCAAGTATTCAAGGAAGACTTTTCTCTCATTATTGTATTGTTTATGTTACCAATTAGGTGTATATTTAATTTGTGATATATTTTTTCTTTTCTTATGTTATACTTAACGTTAGGAAAACAGTGATTTCAGTCTCTCTCTCTCTCTGAAACCCATAGTCTATTTGAAGAAATAATGGGAGTGTATGCTGGTCTATACATAGTTAAAGACTAGCACTGTATGTTGTAATAGATTTAAAGCTTACATCAGTGTCCGAATCTAAATGACAAGAGGCCAAGCTACAATGGCAGATGCAGTGGAAGCCTTGCTGTATGGTGTTAGAAGCCTTTCAGAAAGCTCTGTTTGTATCTTGAGTGTCCCTGAACACACTGGGATGACTACAAATGTGCCGTGACCCTGGCTGGCTGCAGGTCTTATGGGAAGAAGACCTGAGGAGATTACCTGTCTCACTCCAGTGAAGGACATAAATGAATAAATCACACACAGAGAGCAAGAGGTGGTGTTGCTTTGAAAGGAGTACCTTCTTTTTGTCAATTTGTTAGAGGGCACATGTGTTGTCCAGAGAAAGAAAGTGAGAAAACACCCACAGAGGGAATGCTCATACTACAATCCCATGTCCTCCATTTTCCCCTCCTTTTGGGCACACATACGTATAGTTTTCAAGCCACTGGGTCTGGGACTTGAACTGCATAGTGAACCACTACCTCAACCACCACACCACTGGGTGGCCTAAAAGAGGTATCTTAAAATCAGTATAAGACATTTTGGAATCAATTATGAAGTGAATAATTTGAATGAATAAACTGTAGTTATTAAAAAACTAAGCAGGTACCCAAGCTTTTTCTTTCAGATTATCTTTTTCTATGTATAACAGATACTGTGAAGGTATGTAATCACAGATGATTAGTGGCTATTATAGGTCTCTCTTCTTGGCTTTTGTTAAGATTAACGAGAAACAGTTTTAGGTAGAATATTGCTGCTATATGTGTGCTATACTTCAATCTTAAATGAAAAGTTGATTTTTTTTTTTTCACAATAGTTTTAAACCCAATGAAGGAGTTATCATCATAGGAGCCACGAACTTCCCAGAGGCATTGGATAAGTAAGTATTAAAACTTCTATAATGCTGTTTCATGCTACAATATCATGCTAAAAATTGAGGCCCATCACACATTGTTACACTGTGTGACCCCACTTATGTGAATTTTCTGGAATAAGCACATTTCATGTAGATAAAATTAGATTAGTGGTTGCCAAAGGTTAGAGAGAATGGGAGAGCCATTGTATATGGGATTTCTTTTTGGGTGGATGAGAATATACTGATAATAGAGACCAGCAGTTATCGTAATGGCTATGTCGCTGGACTCCCACATAGTCGACCGTGGTGCGAGTCCCGGACCTGGCAGCTTAAACTCACGCCGCGCGTGTTTGCATGCATGCCCAAGATCCTGAGAGGAGAATGGAGGAGAAGGGATTGTGGCGTGGCCATCCCCCCTGGGGGGTGATTTCTCGCTTTCTGTCTGTCTCTCTTTCTGGTGAACGCATGCGCCCTATAGCAAAAACCTCTCCAAAAAAAAAAAAAAATAGATTGTGATGATAGTTACACAATTGATTATATTAAAAGCCACTGAATTACTCAGTTTAATTGTGAATTATATTTCACTAAAGTTGTTAAACATACCTTCTGTTTATTGTATCACAAAAGTTTTGGTGGAAGGCACTGTATGTATGTTTTTGCCATGGGGCACTTGTGCTCACTGGGAAAGGGAAAGTGAGAAATCATCCTCATGCTACAGTCCCTTCTCCATTCTCCTCTTGGGATTTTGGGCATGCATGCATATGCACGCAGCAAAATTTTCAAGCCTACAGGTCGGGGATTCGAACTTTGGTAGCCATATGGTAGGACAGTGCTTTAATCACCACACCACCTGCTGGCCCAGTGGAAAGCATTTTAAAATAAAATGTACTTGGACCAGCACATGATGTAATGGTTATGTCACTGGACTCCCATGTAGTCAACCACAGTTCGAGTCCCAGATCTGGCAACTTAAAACTCATGTGGGGCATATATGTGTGTGCATGCTCAAGATCCCAAGAAAAGAATGGAGAAGGGATTGTGGCGTGCCATTACCCGAAGGGTTGATTTTTCGCTTATCGTCTTTGTCTCTTTGGGGAGTATATGTGCCCTAAAACAAAAATCTCTCTTTAAAAATAAATAAATAAATAAATTAAGTAAGTAAGTAAGTTAGGGACCAGTAGAGGGTATAATAGTTGTGTTGCTGGACTTCCACGTATTTCACCACAGTTCGAATTCCAGATCCGGCTGCTTAAAAAACACTCGCTGCTGCATGTGTGTGTGTGTCCAAAATCCTGAGAGGAGAATGGAGGAGGAGGGATTGTGGCATGGCCATCTGCCCTGGGAGATGATTTCTCGCTTTCAGTCTCTCTGTCTCTCTGGCAAGTGCACATACCCTATAGCAAAAAACTTTCTAAAAAGAAAAAAAAATTATCATAGTAGTAATGTGAGTTTTTAATTACAATTATTAAATTTTAACACATTATGTGAATTATTTGTAATTGCATTTGATCAGTAATTTGTCTTTGCTTAAGAGAAGTCTAACATTCTTTACTTAGCATTTGAGATGGGTTTGTGGGGCTGGCAGGTGGCATGGTGGTTAAGGGTGCTGGACTCCCACATGGCCAACCATGGTTTGAGACCTGGACCTGGTGGCTTGCTTTTTCACTTTCTGTCTCTCTCTCTGTCTCTGTCTGTCTGTCTCTCTCTCTCTCTCCCCTCACCCCACCCCCCCGGTCAAATTTTTTAAAAAAGTGAATAAAACTAAATAAAAAAAGACACCATGCTCCAAGATGGGCTTGTATTTTTCCTAATAATCTGCTGCAGAATTTCTTATTCCTTTACAAACTTACTTGCTTGTTTGTGTTTGCGGAGGTATATGCTACCTACATGCACACACATATTTTCACTGAACCTTTGTTCTACCTCCAAGTTATAATTTGAGCTGGGTTTGAAATGAAACTATCTAAACATTTCCCTTTAAAAATCTATCTAATATCTGGCTACCATTGTCTTTCTTCTTGTTTTTAATGTCAATCCTGTCTTGAATTTTAGCATAGTTAGTTTATTAACTTACATTTTCTTTTTACATTCTTCCTAATTTAGTGCCCTAATACGTCCTGGTCGTTTTGACATGCAAGTTACAGTTCCAAGGCCAGATGTGAAAGGTCGAACAGAAATTTTGAAATGGTATCTCAATAAAATAAAGTTTGATCAGTGTAAGTCTAATTGTATAATACATACTTCATCTCTATATAGTGGTAATTTACCCATCCACCGTGTCTGTTGTCCTTCCTTGACAAGTGTATTGAAAGACCAGTTCTTTAGTATGTCCTTTTTTTACCCACTTAAATGTCCTTTTAAAAGTCTATTTCTTAATTAGTACATATACTTAGTAGTTGAGATGAGTGTATGGTTCTCATAAATCTGTATACTATGGACCTGTAATATTTTGAATCCTGGTTCCAAAGTTTATTCAGACATGTTCGAAGTTGAATATATGCATAGTTTTTTATTTATTTATTTATTTTTTTATTGTCACGGAGTATGTTTTCTAACCAGAGAGACTGAGATAGAAGGAGAAAGCACCTCCCAACAGGGAGTGGTCATGCTGCAGTCCCTTCTCCATTTCTCTGTCCTGTCATGATTTTGAGCATGCACACACACCAGCTTGGCATGTTTTTCAAGTTGTCAGTGCTGGGATTTGAACCACAGTTGGCCATGTGAAGTCTGACTCCTCTGACCACTAGGTTTTGATTCTGGCCCTATAAGGTTATTTTTAAGACAGTAATAAAATGCAGAATGATAGGAAAATGTCCAGAAAGGTAGCTTTATGATATATTCAATTGGAGACCAAAAGGGAAGAAAGTAAACTATAAAATGAAACACATAGAAATATAGTGGACCCAATTAAGTAAAAATGAAGATATTAAAACTAGTATTTTCAGTGGTAGTTGAGTCAGTTCATAAAATGAAATATGTTTCCTACAATGGGGGAACTTTTATGTCCAAAATATTTCAAGATGAACTTCAGATAATAGGATGTTGTCTGTGAGATGGTAGTTAGGCTACTCACCTAATTAATATAGGTCGTATTTAAACTTTCTAATTCATATAGAACAACTACATTTTCTTATTTTTTACAAAATTATTTAAATTTAAGAACTTTTGTGAGATTGTCCCAGTGCCCTTGTTTTTCCATTCCTGATAGAGCATGTGAGTGTGTATCAGAGAACTATTTATAGGGCTTCATTACACTGCACTCCCCTTCCTACAGCTGCCAAGATCCTGGGCATGTTTTTAGGCTGGCCCAACTGGGAACTTGAACCACAGTTGGCATGTGGCTTCAGCTTTTCAGTCTAGCATACTATTCACTGTGCCACAGAGGCTGGGCACTGCTGGCAATTTTAGTGGCAATTTGGCTCTTTAAGTATTTTAATAATTTTTTAAGTTTATTTGAATTTTAAGCTATTTTAAATTAGGGCCAGCAGTTGGCATAGAAATTAAGATGCTGGATCCCACATAGCTGACTTTGCATTTCAAGTCCCAGACCTGGCAGCTTGAAAATGACACTGGGCACATGTGCATACATGCCCAAAATCTCAAGAGGAGAAGGTTCTGTGATATAATCATCCCCTCTGGGTGAGTGATTTCTCACTTCTTGTCTCTCTCCAGCAAGCATGTGTCCTTATTGCAAGAACTAAAGAAAAAAAGGTATCTTAAAGTATAATTCAGAATATTTTCTTTTTTTCTTCAGGATGTTGGTTCTTCATGAAAAAGAGCTTTCTGTTAGCTATTTGGATTTTTAGTACTGTGTTCTCTTTTTACATAGCTGTGGATCCAGAGATTATAGCTCGGGGTACTGTTGGCTTTTCTGGAGCCGAGTTGGAGAATCTTGTGAACCAAGCTGCGTTAAAGGCAGCTGTTGATGGAAAAGAAATGGTTACCATGAAAGAACTCGAGTTTTCCAAAGACAAAATTCTAATGGGTAGGTTTTCTGTTTTTATCTATTTTATTCTTTTTGTTATGTTAGAGAATAAGTTTTTTTCTTTGAGAAATATTCAGTTTAGACAACTAGATTTAAGTTTCCCCTTTGACAGAGGATTAAGATGATAGTTTTTTCAGTTTTGGTTTGCTGTTAACAAATCGTTACAATTTTTATGTGTTTTATGTAGAGTAAATTCTATACTTTTTTTTACACTTGCTGTGTTTGAAATGTTTATTAATATTAACAACTTTAATATGACTTCAATTTGACTTTAGAATGACTTTAAAGAGAATGAGTTTGGGATTTTAATTTCTTATATTAAGTCCTATATCAGATATTTGATTAGCAAGAGAGAATGAGTTTCATTGATTTTAAATACAACTTTCTAGTGGAGTATTTTACTTTAGTTAAATTTTTATCTCAGGACCTGAACGAAGAAGCGTGGAAATTGATAACAAAAACAAAACCATCACTGCGTATCATGAATCTGGCCATGCTATTATTGCTTATTACACAAAAGATGCAATGCCTATCAACAAAGCTACAATCATGCCACGAGGACCAACACTCGGACACGTAGGTTTCTTGTAGTTTTTCTTTTTGCTTCAAAATAGAGCTTTACAAAGACTTCTATAGGAAATTACAGACTAAAATATTTACAAAGAAAATTTAGCCTCTTCCTATGTTTCTTAACTTTGATTTTAGTTTCTGAACCATCTTATTTTATTTCATTTTATTTATTATTATTAATTTGACCAGAGAAAGACAGAGACAGAGAGAAGAAAAGTGAGAAAGCATGCTGTCAGGTTTAGGAGTCCAACCTCAGTTGGCCATGTAGGAGTCCATCGCCTCAACCACCACACCACCTGCTGGCCCCTAGTTTCTGAACCATCTTGAAATCAGATAGACACATTTTAGAAACTTTTCTGTGAATAAAGACTGTCTCTTAATATATGTGAAAGATGTTTATATTATGAAGTTTGAGGAATGACAACAAACTGTATTCCTTAAATATCTAATTGCTCTGGTCCTCTAAAAGAGAGAGGTTATGTGTCAAAGTAACTAGTTCAATAGTTTTTATTTAGTGAAGTTTTATTCACATATCTTTCTAGTGGTAGGTATTTTAAACATATTTATCCAACTAGATAAAACAGTTTCATTGCAGCATTATCTACCTATTGGTTATAAGATTCACTTTTGCTTTATAAAGAATTTTCTAGTGGGAGCCTGTGGCCTTTAAAGTACAATTCAGCCCTTTCCTCTAGGGCTAGTTTATAAACACTACTGTGTTCCAGGCTTCTGGACAGCCGAAGGGATTATAAACTAGTGACCCGAAAAGAAATGAAAACTTGAAAAGCACTGCTTGCTTAAGAACTGAGAGATTCCTGGCAACAGAGTGAATAAAACTCATGGCCCACCAGTTAGAAAGTATCCTTGCCATGAAAAAGAGGATGTGATAAGTCGACCTATGAAATTCAAGTTCCATGTGAATTCTGCCAGGAGCATTCAATGGAGTTTTCCAGAGACTACAAGACAGTGATAATCATAGCAGACTCAATACAAGAAGCAAATGTGAAAACCCAACTCGGTTTATTCTACTAAGCCAGAAATTAAGATTTGCCACAAAAAAAGTGAAATAATGGCTCACTTTCTCACTAAATGATTTTTGAAAATAAAGTTTTCCTAAAAATGTGATTCATGTGAACATGTAATAAGTTCATTGTTGTTTTTTAATACAGTATTTTTAGAATTTCTCAGAAAAAAAAATGTTTCCTAGCTGCTGGTTTTGTCATCACCACTAAATATTTTTCATCATTCAGCACTATGGTATTAGTGAGAGCTACATTATACTCCTTGGTTTTAATGTAACTATTGAAGAACTGTATCTGTCTTTGTTTCTTTAGCTATTATCTGATGATGTTTTCAATTGTCTAGGTGTCCCTGTTGCCTGAGAATGACAGGTGGAATGAAACTAGAGCCCAGCTGCTTGCACAAATGGATGTTAGTATGGGAGGAAGAGTGGCGGAGGAGCTTATATTTGGAAGTGACCATATAACAACAGGTTGGCTTTGAAAATGGTTTTGGCCCAGCCAGGGTGGCACAGGCAATAGGGTGTCCCACTACATGAGGCTGGATGTCATGGGAACCTGGGTTTTGTTCTCAAGCCACCCTTAACAGGGTGAGCGCAGCGGTACTATACTCTTGGCAAGCTGGGAGATAGGGGCAAGTGGATCGTGAAGTGGCTACACTCTGTCAAAAATACCTTGGCCCAGAAGGTGGCAAGTTTATGTGCACCCAAAATCCCAAGAGGAAAATGGAGAAGAGATTGCGCCGTGGCCCTTCCCACCGGGGGGTGGGGGGTGGGGGGGTGGTGATTTCTCACTTTCACTCTCCTCTCTCTCCCTCTGGGAAGTGCATGTGCCCTATGACAAAAACCTTTAAAAAAAATACCTGTCTCTTCTCTCTCACTTGAAGTAACTGACTTTGGTTGAAATTGTTTTTGTTTAAAGGTGTTCTTTAAAATTGAATTATCCTGGGCCAGCCCGTGGCATGGTAGTTAAGGTGGCTGGATCCCACATGGCTAACTGCACAATACAGGTCCTGAATCCAGTAGCTTGAGAAACCACCAGTGTGTGTGTATGGTGCCTAAAATCCCAAAATGACGGAGAAGAGCTGATTGTAGGCATGAGCATCTCGCACAGGGGTCTCTTTCTCTTATGAACACATGCTCCTCTGGCAAGTTTTTAAAAACTGAGTAACTCTTTCTTGTTTTTTCTTATTGTAGGTGCTTCCAGTGACTTTGATAATGCAACTAAAATAGCAAAACGGATGGTTACCAAATTTGGAATGAGTGAAAAGGTAATAATCTTTTATTTAATTAAATCTAATCTTTTTTTTGTGTTTAACAGTATGCCATTTGACTCTTTGAGAGATAATTTTGATTATAAATTGATAATATATATAACTTTCCCCTGTCCCATTTTAAGTGGATTTGAGGATGCTCATTCTAAACATTGCTCTAAATGTTATTCTCAGAGTAACAGAAACAGCATTCTCATAGCTCCTTAGGTAGTAATTATTATTTCATAATTTAAACAAGTGATAAATTCTTAGTCTTTTTAACATTTTCAAATGGCATAAAAGAGCATACTTTCTAAGCATGCTTATTTTACTCTTAAAAATATTTCACATTTCGGGAACCAGCAGTTAGCGTAATGGCTATGTTGCTGGACTCCCACGTAGTCGACTGCGCTTCGCGTCCCGGACCGGGTGGCTTAAAACTCATGCCGGGCACGTGTGCGTGCGTGCGTGCGTGCCCAAGATCCCGAGAGGAGAATGGAGAAGGGATTGCGGCGTGACCATCCCCCCTGGGGGGTGATTTCTCACTTTCTGTCTCTATGTCTCTCTCTCTCTGTCTGGCGAGCGCACACGCCCTATAGCGAAAACCTCTCAAAAAAAAAAAAATTTCACATTCCTGCACTATCACTATCATGAAAAGTGCTTCCATTTTCTGATCTGTGGGTTTTTTGGATTTGGAATAATTGTCAAGGTTTTCTGAGATGGTACTCAGAACCAGACTTAAAATGACTTGCAGTTTTTCTCTTTATACTTTAACTATTTTGATTGTTGTCTTTATGCTTTCAGAATAATGAAATTCCTTTGCCCTTCTGGGCGTTTTTGTATTTTTTCCTGACCCTTCATGATATTTTGTTACACATGGGATTTTTCTTACTCGATGGCATTCGTTGGTGTTTTACTTTCTTGCCTTTGGTTTTAGCTTGGAGTTATGACCTACAGTGATACAGGAAAACTGAGTCCAGAAACCCAGTCTGCCATTGAACAAGAAATCAGAATCCTTCTAAGGGTAATTATATTTTTCTCTGCTTATTTTTTTTTTTAGATATAATGTGCCTAGTCAGATACTTTAAAAACGACAATAACCAAAGGTTCTGTGTTCTTTAGAAGTATCACGCTCTAAAATGAAAATAATAGGTGCATCATCACAGCAATGATTTAAATATGTTATTAAGGTAGCTTTGGTCATGAACTGAGTCTTTATTCTGACCATGGGCTAATAATAGTTATGTTTGTGGCTATAAAAGTTCAATCTGTTTCAGCTAAAAAAACCACAAGAGTGAAGGATATTGCTCACTGAGTTTCTGTGTCTTTTGTTTTTCGCGCTGTGACATTTATATTTATCCAGCAAATACTGAACTTGTTGCTTTATGCCCAGCAGTGTGGATGTGCTGAGAGTATAGAAAAAGCAAAACAGAGGTCCCTTTGACTACAGTGCCTAATACAGAATGGCGTTAATGATTGTGGAAGAGTAGACTCAGATCAGTTAGCAGGTATGGTGATAATCCAGGCATGATAAAACAGACATTGGATTAGGGTGGTGAAAGTAGAAATGGAGAAATGGGTATGTGTAACAGATGCCGTTGTAGTGGAATCAGTGTGTCTGTGATGTTTTAGTTATGAGAGGTGAGAGAATGGTCAATGCTGTCCTCTAGATTTCTGCCTCATGTAACTTTATAATTGTGTTGTTTGCTAAAGAAACTGAGGAGTAAACCTGGGCCAGGCCTAGAGAGAGGTTAGATCATGATTTTGGTTTTATACATGTTGAATTTTGAGATCTCTGTGAAGATTTCAAGTTGGTAATAGGTATGTGAACCTGGAGCTCAGTGAAGAAGTTGGTTATGTGTTCCATTTGCATGTTGAAGTCACCTATTCATTAAGGCAGGTTTTGGAATGGGAGGAAGACTGGCCTGAGTACTAAAGTCTTTTGTGAATAAGGAATGTTGATTAGGTATTTTTTAAATGGTGCATGAAGGAGTTGGATAGGCCTGGTTTGGATTTTAAAGGAATAGTACTTTATCAAAGAGGATAATTTAGTAATGATCTGGAAGTGGTATGGAGAACAAAGGGATTACCTCTTTACTACCCTCACAGAATCTGAGATAAGAAGGAATAAATAAGTAGCATTTGAGAGGGTAAAGGAAGAGCAGTCTCAGCAAGAGAGAGCATCAGGTTTTGATGAACTCAAAGAGGTTGAAGGACTGCTTTGGAGGAGTTACGGATATGAAAAGTTTGTATAATAGAAAGGTTTAGGAACTATTTTAGAAGGGATTTCTCTGCCTTCCTTAAATGTTTATTCTCATTTTCTTACTATTTATATTGCACACAAATTGTCCATGCTCTAGAACCAAGCTTTTAAGTGCTTTTATTTCAATAACTATAAATAATTAATAGATATTTTTTTAGGATATGTAAAAAGTCGTGCCCCCCCCCCCCCCCCCCCCTTCCCACTGATTATATTTTTGTTTCCTCTACATTTTCTGTTTAACTGTGTATTTGCTTTTCTATTTCAGGAGTCATATGAACGAGCAAAACATATCCTGAAAACTCATGCAAAAGAGCATAAGAATCTAGCAGAAGCTTTGCTGACTTATGAGACTTTGGATGCCAAAGAGATTCAGATTGTTCTCGAGGGAAAGAAATTGGAATTGAGATGATAGCTCTCTTGATATGAAATGCATTGCTGGTTTTACTGCAACAATATAAGTAGCATTGCAGTAGTCTCCTTTTGCAACGCTTTCCTCTATTCTTGACTTGGCATAATTCAAGGGTGTGAAACACTTTGTCAGTCTCTCAGCACATCTAATTTTGGTTATTCCCACGATGACATCTATTGCAGATTTGCAACCCATAGCAAATATATTTTAAAAAAATAAAGAACTATCAGGATTAAAAACAGCTCGTTTGAGAAATCTCAGTTATTAAGGTGAAAGTAAGTAAGGATTTTATGGTTTGTTTTCTCTACTAGGTGTGAATAAAAATTGTGCCTTTTGCTCCTGGGATATATTTTAATTTGCAAGCTGATATTGTTAAAGGATCATCTTTATTTCTTAATAGTACCATTTGTCTTTGATAAAGCAATGATGTTGTTTGGTTGTTGGTAAATCATACTTACCTACATCAGTGGAAACTTCATTAAGATGTACTTAATTATGGTCCAGATACGCCATATATAAAGTGATTCTTTTGTTTTAGGGGGCTGGCCCTGTAGCCTAGTGGTTAAAGGAGCCCTCATAGTGGACTAAAGTTTGAATCCCAGCCCTGTGGCTTCAAAAACATGCTGAGTGCTTTCTGCATTCATGCCCAAAATCTCAACAGGAAAGCAAAATGGGGAAGGAACTGGGGTGTGATCATGCTCCATTTCAGGATGCTGGCCCCTCCTTTCGCATCCCTGTCTTGCTGTCTCTAGTGAGCCACATGCCCTCTGGCAATTAAAAAAATGTTTTAAAAAAGTAGAGACTTGTAAAAATACAGATACAATCAGAATTTAAATGAGTTTAAACTTTTAAGAATGCAGCATGGAGCAGCAGATGGTATGGACATTAAGGTGGTTGGATCCCACATGGCTAACTGAGGTTTGAGCCCTGGATCTAGTTGCTTGAAAATCACACCAGGCATGTGGGTGTGAGTGCCCAAAGTCCTTAGAGGAGAATGGAAGAGAAGAGAAATAATGCAGCATGCATTTTTATGTTCTTTTTAAAACATTGCTATCACTGGTGAAATTTATTTCAGAGCATCAGTAAATATTTTGTTAAATAAACAAGTAATAAATCTTATTCTGAATGACTATATAATTGTGTTTGGTATCAAAAGCAAAATTAAACTAAAACTCAGTCCCCTTCAAAGTGAACTTGTGAATTACTTTGGGTTAGAAATGGAAAGTTGTGTTTACTTTTCATTCAGAGTTTGTGAATATAAATATGCTGTTACAGAATTTACAGGCAATTTTTAAATTTAACTCAATAGAAAAATTATTTTAGAGCGCATTGTATTGGTTTTACAACATTATATTCTTGAAGTGATTTTATTAAAATACCTACAATTTTCTAATAAAGTGTATATGGTCTTCATTGAAGAAGGATATAGCCAGAGGGAGCATGTTACATAATATTCTTAATTTGGGGGAAGGGGGTTAGCCTTAAAATTGGATATAATTTAAAACTGATAATCCTTGCCAAAATAATACTAGAAATTCGTGGTTTCTTATATGATCTCAGTTCACCACTAATTTTCATTTTCTACTTTTTTGTTGCCCCCCTTTCTGTGTGTGTGTGTGTGTGTGCACATTCCGAAATATATTAAACACTGAAGTCTTACTTATCTAATCTAATCTGACAGAGTTTGTTACAGATTTTTTTTGAGGTCTAATTTACATTCTATAAAATTCACTTATTGTAAGTATAAATACAGGTCAAAGAATTTTGTTTATGTGGTCATTACCACAATCCCGTTTTAGAACATTTCTGTCACCTGGCACCTAAAATCTCTACTGTGCCTTCTCAGAGTGATTATTTGAACTGCTTTCAAAGTGGCTGTGATTTTGTTCTAATTAGCAATGTAGGAGGGTTGCAACCACAATGCCACTTGCCACCCCCAGTTCATTACTGTTTAAGAAGAGTCAGCCCATGGGAACCAGCAGTTAGCGTAATGGCTATGTCGCTGGACTCCCACATAGTCGACCGTGGTTCGCGTCCCAGACCCGGTGGCTTAAAACTCATGCTGGGCGCGTGTGCGTGTGTGCCCAAGATCCCGAGAGGAGAAAGCATTGCGGCGTGACCATCCCCCCTGGGGGGTTTTTTTCTCCCTTTATGTTTGGGGGGCACCCGCGCCCTTTAGCAAAAAACTCCCCAAAAAAAAAAAAAAAAAAAAAGGATTGTGGGATGACCACACCCCTTTGGGAGTGGCTCTCATGTGCTTGCACCCTCCTCTATTTCCCTCTGGCAAGCCCACATTGCCTCTGGTACAAAGAACAACTTTTTTTTAGAAGGAAAAATATTTAAGAATATTACAGTTGATTTTACCACCTGCCTTTTGCTATTTTTTTATATCTAAAGAGATTCCTATGTTCCTCCATTTACCTTTTGTTTTTTTCCAAAATTTACTTGTTTCCCTTTGTTTTGAGAGAAGTAGGCAACCCTGACTGGGTCTCAGCATACTGAAATCTTTCCCTCTCAACCAGGCAGAATTATAGGCATGTCCTGTGTTTAGGTGAACCCAGAATCCAAACCTGGCTCTTCCCATATGACTCCAATGTTATATGGCAGTATCCCACCACTTGTACCACCTCAGCTGAAGTTTTTGTTATAAATAAATAATCTTTTCAGTACCATTGTAGTCCTTAGAATTTTTAAATATTTTTTGAGTTACGTCTCAGTGGTAACTCTAGGGATGACAATATGGATCTTACCTTATCATCTGTATATTATAACCATGTTACAAGCTCAACAGTACTGCAGCTACTACTTTATATAATCTTCTGTCCTCAGTCTTTATCTGGAAATGTGCATTTTTGCCTTTGCTGTTTAAGATTGGCTTTAGTGGATATAGAATTTATGCTTGTCTGTTTTTTCTTTGAGTTTCTTGGGACTATTTAATCCTCTGCTCCTACCTGCCACTTTTTGTTTTTCATCAGATTTGAAGAATTTTTTTTTGGCTGTTACTTCTTCAGAGATATTTTTCTGCCCTTTTTTTAATCTCTCTTTTGTAATTTCTCTTATACATGTATTGGTACACTTGTTGCCCTGGCCTCTAAGGCTCTGTTCATCTTCTTTTATTTATTTATTTATTTATTTATTTATTTATTTATTTATTATTTTTTAAGTTTACTATGGGGCATTTGTGCTCACCAGAAAGAGAGAGATGGGGAGGAGAAAGAGAAAGTGAGAAAGTAAGCTACCAGGTCCAAGACCCAAACTGCTGTTGGCCATGTGAGAGTCCAGCACCTCAACCACCATACCATGTGCTGGCCCCGTCCATTTTCTTAAATCTTTTTCCTCCCTGTGTTCCCCAGGTTGGATAATTTGTTGATTTTTCTTCAAGTACACTGATTCTTCTGCTATCTTAGAGCTACTGAAGTTTTCATTTCAGATCATGTATTTTTCAACTCCCAGGTTTCTATTTGGTTCTTTTTATATTTTCTCTTTATTGTAATTCTTTGTTCATTGGATCATTATTATTAATTTCCATTAGTTCTGTAAACATGACTTTCATTCATTTTTGTACATGTTTATAAAGTATTCAACATTTGTATTCTCAGTCACATTCTATTGACTGGTTTTCAAATGTAGCAAGACCTCCCCTCCCTGAGGATTGTTCTTTTGTTTTTTTAGTAAGTAGTGAAGTCTGTCTGCTGTATTGTAGTTAGCCACTGATCTGGTTTTCTAGGGATGGCTGCTGCATAACTTAATGCGTAGTCAAAGATTTGTCAGGTGAGGTCAAGTCTGTTCAGTCAGGCAGGCCTCACTCTGCCTGCCCTAGGGTGTATATCTGGGCTGGCAAGCATATTCAAGTCTTCCTGGCGTCTGCTCTCTACTGGGCATTCTGCTTCTGTTTTGTGTAGTATGTGAAGACTTTGGCAACCAGGGATGTGTGGGTGGCTTGAGTGTTTCCTGCTCTGTACCCCTGTGGTACACCTGGAATACTAGGAGTGTTTATCAGGTGCCTGTGCCTAATTGGCTCCCAGAACTCTCAGTTAAATAGCCATCTACTTTGTTGTTTTCCTTGAGCAGGACTGCAACATCAGGTTACAGAACTTCTGGTCATTAAATTTAGTACCTTAACTTTTTTTTAAAAAGAATTATTTCAGTTTATTTTTTACTTATTTTAATTTGACCAGACAGGGACAGAGTGACAAGAGGAAAGTGAGAAAGCAAGCCTCCAGGTCTGGAACTATAATCGCGGTTGGCCATGTGGGAGTCCAGCGCCCTTAATCACCAAGCCAACTGCAGGTCCCAGTGCCTTAACTTTTGGGACCAGCAGATGGCATAATGGTTACATTGCTGGACTTTCACAAGTTGACTGTGGTTCAAGTTCCGGACCCAGCATCTTAAAACTCACACCGGCTGTGTGAGCATGCATGTCCAAAATCCAGAGACGAAAGGGGGGGGAAGGATTGTGGTGTGGCCATCTCCCTGAGGGGGTGATCTCTCCCTATCACTTTCTCTCTGGCGAGCTCATGTGCCCTATATAAAAAAACTCTCTTAAAAAAAAAATTAAGGGGACCAGCAGGTGGCGTAGTGATTAAGGCGCTGGACACTCCCACATGGCTGACTACGGTTCAAGTCCTGGACCTGGTAGCTTGCTTTCTCACTTTCTCTGTCTCCTATCAAATTAATATAGTTAAATAATTATTTAAAAAATAAAAACCCCCAAGTACCTT
Organism: Tupaia belangeri chinensis; assembly: GCF_000334495.1. Classification (NCBI taxonomy): domain Eukaryota; kingdom Metazoa; phylum Chordata; class Mammalia; order Scandentia; family Tupaiidae; genus Tupaia; species Tupaia belangeri. Next base: position 5,176,188 of record NW_006159427.1, read on the forward strand.
AACTCTAAATGTATCAAACCAACGGTGTCCTTTCTGGCGTGAATTTTAGGCCGCTGGATATGGACTTGAACCGCGGTAAACCCCCTGGGAGTCCAGCGATGTAACCATTACCCCATCTGCCGGTCCCGATAATTAAGAGAAAGATTTAGGGGCATTTCCCCCGGGACAAGGCCTTCCGCATCCTGAAATTCCACGCCACTCCAGCCTGTAGTGCACACAGACTGCTTTCCCAACGGTCGCGCGTCTCCCTTTCCCAAATGTCCAGCCTGCAGGGAACGCAATACCGCTGGCCACCTCAGCGGACTCCCGACGCGCGGCATCGCACATGCGCGCTGGGTGAGCGCGCCCCTCCCCTTGGCTCTGTGCGCAGGCGCAGCGCATCACCCTCAGGGGCGCGCAGGCGCGCTTCTGTCCGCAGGATTTGCTTGGTTACGGTTATCTCGGCTCCAAGATTGGAAACCGCGGGTCCTTGGTGTTGGGATGTGGTGGCGAGACCGGGTTGACTTATCCACGGCGATAGTGTTGGGCTTCGGAAGCGGCGGAAAGCCGAGGGGGAGGTGAGGCGTCCCTGAAGCCGCCAGCTCTGAGATGAGGAGGATTTTGGGCTTCGGGGGCAAGAAGGGCCAGTCGCCCGTGGTAGGAGCTACGGGGCCCGAGGCTAAGAGGAGCGTGAACCCGCTGTCCGAGTACGTCATCCGAGACCGAGACCTAGGCAAGATCCACAAGGCCGCGCTCGCGGGCGATGTGGCCAAAGTGCAGCAGATCCTGTTCTTCAAGAAGAATGACTTGAATGACCGAGACAAGATGCAAAGGTAACCGGGCCCGAGGGCGGGCGTGAGGGTGGCGAGGCGGAGCACACCTGCGGCTCCGCGGGCGCCAGGGATGCTTGTCAGCCTCGCCTGGGACAGGAGCCTTGGGGCCCAGCACCCGGCCCCCTGGATGAGCAGGAAGCCCAAAGCAAGCTTTGGCTGGTTTCAGGTCCACTCAGATTACCCCTGCTGGACACTTGCTTCACAATTATAGAGCGACTTAATGGACAAAATGAAATAAATACACGTTTTATTTTTATTTATTATACTTTTGGCGTTTACAGTAGGGTGTGTGGACTCCAGGAGGGAGGGAGAAAGTGAGAATTCACCCCCTCCCGCGGCGTTGGCCATGTGCAGTCCTGTCTCCATTCTCTTCTCAGGATTTTGGACACACTGGACACACACGCACACGTGCCCAGTGTGTTTTTCAAGTTATCAGGTAGAGACAAACTGCTCAGTCGACCATGTGGGATGTAGCTTTATCCACTGCCAGTACATGCTGGTACACATTTTAAAAACGATGTTATATACATTATAGAAAAGTGGGTAGAGAGAATAATTGCCATAGTATATCAGCAAAGTTGATATAATTGTATCATTTTACTTAGTTAAAATGTTGTCTTTGAGCCAGCTGGTGGCATGGTGGTTAAGGTGGCTTGGTCCCATCTGGCTGGCTGTGGTTGTGTCCTGGACCACAGAGCTTGAGGAACATGATGGTGTGTGTGTGTGTGTGTGTGTGTGTGTGTGTGTGCATGCATGCCCATAGCCTCGAAGAAGAAATAGAGGAGAAGGGATTTCGGTGTGACCATGCCCTTTGGGCAAGGGGGCTTCTTCCCATCCCTCTTGTGTCAAAAGTTTTTTATATGTTGTCTTTGTTAACTACCAATAATAGTAATGCTTATAATATCTAATCATTTTTGTGCTATTATTTGGACCAGATACCAAATACTTTGCATACATTTTCATTTAAGCATTACAATGATGTCCTTTGAGATAACTACTGTTTTTTTTTTTTTTAACTCTATTTTATTGGTGAGAAAATTAAGGCACAGAAAGCATAAATGATAGTAAGTGAGAGTTTAAAGTAGGATTCAGGGACCAGGTGGTGGTGCAGTAGTAACACAGCTGGACTCCCATGGAAAAGGTTCTGGTTTTGTATTCTGGGACCTGCTGAGTGTGTTTAGTACACATGCGTGTGATCTGTGCATACCGAGACTGGGGGGCTTGAGGCATGAAGACCATGTTGAGAGTCTCTCTTTCTCTTTAAGTTTTTTTGCCATAGGGTATGTGTATTTGCCAGAGAGACAGAGACAGTGAGAGGAAAAGTGAGAAACTGAATGAGTTTCAAGCCACCATATTTAGAATTTGAACTGCAATCCACCATGTGGGAGTCCAGTGCCTTAACCACCATGCCACCTGCTGGCCCCAGAGAGGTTTCTATCTCTCTGTCTCTTACCCTGATGAAATGAATGAATGGATGGGTGGGTATATAGATAAAATTCAAACCCAGGTTGGGCTGAATCCAAAGGGCATGCTTTTTCTATTCAAACAGGCTGCAGTTTCATTAGCATTGTGAGTATAAAAGCTTATAAATATTGTACTTCCTTCAGATAAAAATAAATATTTTTTTTTTTTGGAGAGGTTTTCGCTATAGGGCGCGTGCGCTTGCCAGACAGACAGAGAGAGACATAGAGACAGAAAGCGAGAAATCACCCCCCAGGGGGGATGGTCACGCCGCAATCCCTTCTCCTCCATTCTCCTCTCGGGATCTTGGGCACGCACGCACACACGCCCGGTGTGAGATTTAAGCCACCGGGTCCGAGACGCGAACCGCGGTCGACTACGTGGGAGTCCAGCGACATAGCCATTACGCTAACTGCTGGTTCCCAATAAATATTTGTTTTGAAGGCACAGGAGTAACATGCTACTTAATGTTTACAATTACATGCATAATGATATGTTTTGAAATACTGCATTACAATTTCCTAAAAAGTGTTCTTACTTTCATAGAACTGCTCTGCATTTGGCCTGTGCCAGTGGCCATCCCGAAGTGGTAACTCTCCTAGCAGAGAGAAAATGCCAGCTTGACCTTTGTGATGGTCAGAACAAGACAGCACTGATAAAGGTAGGTAGTAGAGAACTGTTTCAGCATGTGATGGCTTTGATTTAAGTACTTAAAGACGAATTCATCTCATTTAAGTAAAACTAATTGGTAAAACCTGTAGAATGTTTATTTTGAATTCCTAGGATTTACACTTTATCTCTTGGTATGATACTGACAGGCTGTACAATGCCAGGATGAGGAATGTGCCAGTATTCTGCTGGAACATGGTGCTGATCCAGATGTCGCGGATGGCAATGGCAATACTGCTCTCCATTATGCTGTTTGTAATAGCAATATACCAATAGCAGAAAAACTGCTTTCACACAATGCCAATATTGAAGCAAGAAACAAGGTAAAGATCAAAATTTATTTTCTAAGTATGAAATATATTTGTTTAAATGTTGACATATGTTGGGTCCTTTTTCCACATTTGGAAGCTTAAGCATTCCCTAAGTGAAAAGATTTTGAAATAACATAATTGTGTAAGATTTCACTTTAAATATCGATACTTTGTTGTTGTTGTTAGATTTTTTTTTTTTTTACCATAGGGCTCCTGTGCTTGATGAAGAAAGACAGAGCCAGAGAGTGAGGAAAATGAAGAAATCACTCCCCGGGGGAATGACCAAGTCACAATCCCTTTTCTTCTATTCGCCTCTCAAGATTTCAGGCATTGGGAACCAGCAGTTAGCGTAATGGCTATGTTGCTGGACTCCCACGTAGTCGACCGCGGTTCGTGTCCCGGATCCGGTGGCTTAAAACTCACGCCGGGTTGTAATAGCAATATACCAATAGCAGAAAAACTGCTTTCACACAATGCCAATATTGAAGCAAGAAACAAGGTAAAGATCAAAATTTATTTTCTAAGTATGAAATATATTTGTTTAAATGTTGACATATGTTGGGTCCTTTTTCCACATTTGGAAGCTTAAGCATTCCCTAAGTGAAAAGATTTTGAAATAACATAATTGTGTAAGATTTCACTTTAAATATCGATACTTTGTTGTTGTTGTTAGATTTTTTTTTTTTTACCATAGGGCTCCTGTGCTTGATGAAGAAAGACAGAGCCAGAGAGTGAGGAAAATGAAGAAATCACTCCCCGGGGGAATGACCAAGTCACAATCCCTTTTCTTCTATTCGCCTCTCAAGATTTCAGGCATTGGGAACCAGCAGTTAGCGTAATGGCTATGTTGCTGGACTCCCACGTAGTCGACCGCGGTTCGTGTCCCGGATCCGGTGGCTTAAAACTCACGCCGGGCGCGTGTGCGTGCATGCCCAAGATCCCGAGAGGAGAATGGAGAAGGGATTGCGGCGTGACCATCCCCTCTGGGGGATGATTTCTCGCTTTCTGCCTCTATGTCTCTCTCTGTCTGTCTGGCGAGCGCATGCGCCCTACAGTGAAAATCTCTCAAAAAAAAAAAAAAAAAAAGATTTCAGGCATTTACCCATAGGCATGCAAAATGTTTTATAAGCTACGAGGTCTGGGACTCTAACCATGCAGTTGGCTATGTGGGATCCAGAGCCTTACCACCTGCTGGCCCTAAATATTGATACTTTTAAAGAAATACTAGGGGGTGCAGTTTATTTATTTTTTTAAAGATTTATTTTATTTATTATATTAAATTTTATCTTTAATATTTAACTTTATTTATTTATTTTTTTTTTTGGAGACGT
>NW_006159427.1:5181179-5181832 GCF_000334495.1 Tupaia belangeri chinensis
TTTTAATTTGACCGGAGAGAGACAGAGACAGCGAAAGTGAGAAAGCAAGCCACTAGGTCCAAGACTTGAACTGCGGTTGGCCATGTGGAAATTGTGATTTAACTACCACCCCATCTGCAACCCCAAAGGTACAGGTTTTAAAAATGCATTTATGGGAACCAGCAGATGGCATAATGATTATGTCGCTAGAGTCCCACATGGCCAACTGTGGTTCAAATCCCATACACGAAGGCTTGAAACTCAGGGTGGGTGCATGTACATGCATGTCCAAAACACCAAGAAGAGAATGGAGAGAAAGGGAGTACAGCATGGCCATCCTTCTTAGAGGGTGATTTCTTGCTTTCTTGTCTCTGTCTCTCTGGTGAGCACATGTGCCCTATAGGAAAAATCCTTCTCTTAAAAAAATGCATTTAGAGGGAACCAGCAGTTAGTGTAATGGCTGTGTCGCTGGATTCCCACGTAGTCGACCGCGGTTCGCGTCCCGGACCCGGTGGCTTAAAACTCATGCCGGGCGCGTGTGCATGTGTGCCCAAGATCCTGAGAGGAGAATGGAGGAGAGGGGATTGTGGCGTGACCATCCCCCCTGGGAGGTGATTTCTCGCTTTCTGTCTCTCTGTCTCTCTCTGTCTGTCTGGCGAGCGCACGCACCCTAT
>NW_006159427.1:5181843-5207231 GCF_000334495.1 Tupaia belangeri chinensis
AAAAAAAAAAAAATGCATTTAGGATCTGGCAAGTGGTGTGGTAGCTAAGGGTACTAGACTTCCACATGGCCAACCTCAGTTTGAGTCCCAGACATGGCAACTTGCTGTCTCACTTTCCTTTCTCTCTCTCTCTCTCTCTCTCTATCCCCCTCTCTGGTCAAATTAAAATAAATGAATACATTCATATGTACATAATAAATAAAGTTAAATTTAAAAAATATATTTGTGGCAAATGTTTGTGAAGCACTGTATTTATTAAAGCAAGCATTTTTTATTCAATTATTCTTTGTACCCCAATTTTTTATTAGTGTAAAACAGGCTAGGAAAGCAAAATTTGCCTTGGAAAATAGGTTTTCTCTTAAAACTCAAACAAAAACATTTTACAATGAATGGAAATCTTTATGGTATTGACATAATGGTTATATCACTGGACTCCCATGTAGTCGACTGTGGTTTGAGTCCCAGACCCTGTGGCTTAAACCTCATGCCTGGTGTGTATGTGTGTGTGCCCAAGATCCCAAGAGGAGAATGGAGGAGATGGGATTGAGGTATGGCCATCCCTCGGGGGGTGGGGAGTGATTTCTCGCTTTCTGTCTCTTTGGTAAGTACACATGTCCTATAACAAAAATCTGTTAAAAAAAACTTTATAAAGGTGATTTATATAGTTTTCATATATTTATATAGTGGCAAAGCTAAGACGAAAAAATAGAAAGGGAAGTGAGAAATCAGGAGTACACAGGCCAATCTTGAAATTAGACAGTAGAAGGGGAAATACTATGAAGATTTCATTTTCGTTTGTGTGTATTTTCCAGTTTAAATGTTTGGATATGGAGCTTTTCAGTTTTGAGGAGAATAATTCTCAATATGGAAAAGATAGTGAGTTAATTGTAAACTTGGAGATCAATTTTAGAGAACTTTGAGGAAACCAGAGTGGTGGTAAGTAGGTGCCGATAAGTGGGAAATGAGGGAAAAACAACTAACTCACGTTATCCTATTCTGCCAGAAAAAGACATTTAAACAATGAATCTAATAGATCCTGCCCTCAAGAAGCTCTTGCTTATGTAGGGAGTAACACCATGACTACACTGTATCATGGTAAATGCTGTCATAGAAGCAAAGATTCTCAGAACGGGTGACTGAGTTCTGGAGATGACTGGAGCTCATGTGAAGAGACAGAGGAGTGTTTCCAAGAGAAAGAGCACATGTGAGAACACAGTGAGAAGGAAGGGTTTACTTTTTACTTTTTATATTAGATGTTTAGGTTCATAGGATCTTTTAATTTCTTTCCTTCTCTTTTTTTTATCTTTTTAAGTTTTTGCTATGTGTGCTCACTAAAGGGAGAAAGAGGGAAAGTGAAGAATCATCCTCTAGTGGTGATGGTCACTCTGCAGTCCCCTCTCCTCCAGTTTCCTCTCAGGATTTTAGGTATACATGTACATTCACTTGTCATGATTTTCAGACTACTAAATCTGGGACTTGAACCACACAGCCATGTGGGATCTAGCACCTTAATCTTCATGCCAACTGCTGGCCCAGAAAGGATCTTTTATAAATAAGTTTTTCAGTTCAGTTGAGAAATATGTAACTTTGTGAATAATAAATTGCTTTTACTGTTTCACAGACTGACATCACACCTCTTGAACTTGCCATGAATGAAAATAAACAGCAAATGGTGGAATTCTTAAGAAAGAAAGAAGCAAATATGCATGCCATTGATAGGCCACAAAGGTATAGTACTGCTTTTTTGTGTTGTTTTATTTTTCTTTTTTAAGATTTTTTTTTTTCACTATAGGGCGCGTGCGCTCGCCAGACAGACAGAGAGAGACATAGAGACAGAAAGCGAGAAATCACCCCCCTAGGGGGGATGGTCACGCCACAATCCCTTCTCCTCCATTCTCCTCTCGGGATCTTGGGCACGCACGCACACGCGCCCGGCGTGAGTTTTAAGCCACCGGGTCCGGGATGCGAACTGCGGTCGACTACGTGGGAGTCCAGCGACATAGCCATTACACTAACTGCTGGTTCCCTCTTTTTTAAGATTTTTGTCAGAAGGCCTGTGTGCTTATCAGAAAGAAGACAGAGAGAGAAAGGAGAAGTGAAAAGTCACCCCTGAGTGGGAATGGCCATGCCACAATCACTTCTCCTCCATTCTCATCTTAGGATTTTGGGCACATGTGTACCTGGCGTGATTTTCAAGCTACTGCATCTGGGACTTGAACTGCAGTTGGTCATATGGGAATCTAGCGCCTTAACCACCATGCCAACTGCTGGCCCCAACACAGGGAATATGTTCTAATTCCCCTGTGGATGGCTTAAATTGTGAATAATACTGAATCCTATATAAACTATGTCTTGTCCTATGCATATCTACCTATGGTAAAGTTTAATTTACAAATTAGGCATAGTAAGAGAGTAACAACACTAATAATAGAATGGGACAATTATAACAGTGTACCATATTTGAGTTATGAGAGAGGGAATTGAGCAGATAGCTGACTAGGGACATCCATCATGGGATCACTTAAGGCAAAGATTCCAAAAAAACTAGATAGATGGCTGCATCTCAAGTAGAAGAATGAAATGAGACTGGCAGAAACAAGAACAGGATAGTGGGAGGCTTTTGGGGTGCCAAGTCTTGAGCAGGAGACACAAGGAGGTCAATTGTTTGAACTTGGAAAGGAACCGGAGCTTACCAGAGCCTTTCACTGTGGGAGAGAGGTGAATGGAACTCCCCTCAGAAGCTTTGAGCTCCCTGCTTCTACTTCAACTCGAGTACTCCCCAGCTGCAGGAGAACACTGAGATGCACACACACCTCTCTTGGGCAAATAGAGCAGACGTAGTCATTGCCTCGTCCACTTTCTAGCCTCCCCTTCAGCCCTGTGGGCTGGTGTGCCATTCTTTCCTGTACCCCATCTATGCAGGAGGGTGTGTGCAACCTCCAGCCTCAACAGTAACAACTCCTGCCCTGCCCACCTGCAATGGATTGCCTGTGGAGGGTACTGCATCTGTGGAGAGAATTAGGCAGTAGAGCAGACAGTTTCTCTGTCTTCAGAGCATGTACACAAAGGCTGAACTAAACACCTAGCCGCCCTCTGAGTCACAACTCCTTAACTAGCAGCTACATCCCTCTTTGTGTGACCCATCCAAGACAGGTTAATGTTGATGCTTCCTTTCAATTGGTATCTTTACCTGACTGCCTTCCCTAGAGGAGGACCTCATGCCCTAGACAGGGTGTTAGAGTTCAGGTGACCACTCCACAGGGTAGCAGTTGCTGTCAGTTTGAAGGAATCCACTCTCTTTACAGGTTGAATATCCGTACATAATGCTAACCCTTGCCTAGAGCCTGAAAACATAGGCTCACAGGCCCCCATCATTCCTACTGGTGTCTCTGACAATATACAGAGTCTTCTATACTAAGCTCAACTAGAACCAAAGTCAATATGATCCAATCAATACTAAAAGACATGGCTATAGGAAAAACGAGTAAATGACCAAATTTAAAATAAAAGATACTACTGGACCAGCAGGTGCTGTGGAGGTCATGGTGACTAGATGCCACCTGACTAACTGCATGCTTCAAGTCCCTGACCTGGTGGCTTGAGAAATGCCAGTTTGCATGCCCAAATGTTGAGAGGAGAATGGAGGAGAAGGGATCATGGTGTGGCCATCCCTCTTGGGGGGGAGGATGATTTCTCACTTTACATCTCTTTCTGTCTCTCTCTAGTGGGTACACATGCCCTATAGCAAAACTTTAAAAAAGAAAAAATATTACCACTATAAAACCCAAGCTATGTAATAGAAGAAATGACTATCCTAGCAGATGTCAAAATATCAACTCAGGGACGCAAGAAACATGAAAAAAGAAGAAAATATCTCTGCCCCACCTCTTTGGTAACAATGGGCAAAATGCTAGAAATCACAGAAATGTCAAAAAATGGATTTCAGAATACTGACTATTAAAAAGCTCAACAAGGGGCCAGTAGGTGGTGTCATGGTTAAGGTGCTAGACTCCCACATGGCCGACCACAGTTAGAGTCCTGGACCTGGCAGTTTGCTTTCTCACTTTCCCTCTCTCTCTCCCCAGTCAAATTTAAAAATAATAATAAATAAAGTTAAATAATAATTTTTAAATAATTATTTATTATTTTAATTAATTAATTATTTATTTTAATTTGACCAGAGAGGGGCAGAGCAAGACAGCTTGAGAGAGAGAAAGTGAGAAAGCAAATTGCCACATCCGGGACTCGAACTATGGTCAGCCATGTGGGAGTCCAGCACCCTTAACTATACACACCAGGTATGCCAGTTTCAAATAGGAAACCTCAATAAAATGCAGAACATAGATGAGCAGTTCCAAATGATGAGATAGCAATGCATGGCATAATGAGAAATTTACTAGCACAATGGATATCTTAAGCACAAACAGAAATCCTGGAGATGAATATAGTATATGAAAAAAAATTCTGTAGAGATCATGAAAAACTGGTTAGACCATACAGAAGGAGGAATCTCTGCACTTGAAGATGCATCTTTTGAAGTAGTCCACACCATCAGAAGAAAGAAAAAAAAATTGAAAAAAAAAAGGGAAATTTTGGACACTATTAAGTGACCACATACCCATATAATAGGTAGCTTAGAAGGTGAAGAAATGGGAAGAGACATGGAAAATTTATTTCACAAAATAGTAACTGAAGGGACCAGCAGTTAGCGTAATGGCTATGTCGCTGGACTCTGACCGTGGTTCGAGTCCCGGACCCAGTGGCTTAAACTCACGCCGGGTGAGTGTGTGTACGTGCCCAAGATCCCGAGAGGAGAATGGAGGAGAAGGGATTGCAGCGTGGCCATCCCCCCTGGGAGGTGATTTCTCTCTTTCTGTCTCTCTGTCTCTCTCTGTCTGTCTGGTGAGCGCACACACCCTATAGCAAAAGCCTCTCAAAAAAAAAAAAAAATAGTAACTGGAAACCTCCCAAATCTTAAGAGAAATACAGATAAGCAGATCTGAGAAATTCAAACGATGTTAAATAGATTCAGCCTAAAATCTTCTCTAAGATACATAACTATAATGTTATAGTTGTATAGAGAAACAGATCCTGCATGACCAACTGGGTCCTGATAGCCTGAAAAAATTCCAAATACATGTGTGTGTATGCTTCAAATCCTTATAGAATGAAGAAATTGAGGGAAAAGGATGGTGGCATTATCATACCCCACTGGGAATGCTTTCTCTGTCTCTGTCTCTTTTTCTTTTGCATGCACTCTCTGGCAGTAAAATAAACAAACAAACAAACAAAAAAAACCCCAAAGAATCCATCAAACAACTCTCAGGTGTAAATTTTCTAAAGTTGCAGGATACACAATCAACAGAAAAATCTGTAGCATTTTTGTATATCAATGATGAATGGACCGAGATAGAAAATGAAGAAATCCTATTTACAATATCCACATAAACAAAATATGCCTAGGAATAAATCTCATCAAGGAAGTGAAAAATCTATGAGATTTCCCAGTGTTAGTGAGTGCCCAAGCAGATTCAAATGGATAAGACTACTATCATTTCTGCTCAAAAAGGACACAAATTTTGGAATCAACCCAGCCTGGATAATGTCTATGGGGAGCTGTTTTTCCCTAGAATGCAGCTTCCTCGCAGCTTGAGTAGCCTGGAGCTGGTTTTCCAAGTTGTTGCCATTTATGCTTTTGACAGTGTCGTCAAAGGACCAATTTATAGTGCCCTGGTTGTTGCAGTTTTCCTGCAGTGAAGGAGTAGCATCCGGAAATGAGCTTACATTTCTTCTTTTCAGCATCTGGTCATCCTTTTTAGCTTTCCCAGCTCCATATTAACTTTTATTCTTCGCTGCCTCTTTTCTGTACTGTCTTTTCCCTTGTTCTTGAATCTGTTAAGACAGGCAACTGGTGAATTAACATTCTCATTGGTGGACATGGTTATGAGACAAAGGGAGAAAGTTGCTCGATGGCTCAGGCTCCCACAAGAGATGATGTGGGGCTCACAGGCTGGGGATCCCCAGCCCTTGCAATGTCTACCATGGCTCAGCCTTAAGACGGTGTGCCTTATGTTTATTTCTAATCCACAGTCCCCCCACTCAGAAAAACACGTTCTACTGAGCGAGCAAGGAGCATGGTAGTTAAGGCACTGGATTCCCCCATCTTAACCAAAAAAAATCTGCCTTGCAAGGAAGCCATTCAACAGAATTCTCTAAATCTAAAATAGGTTAGTTAGATTTAACAGAACTAAGCCCCATCTTTGACTCATTGGTATCCATGTATTAAAGTAGGGTTTTGTCCTCCAAGTCAGTTGAAGATGAACATGGACATTGTTATTCTAACAAAGATCTACTGGTTCAGTTCGAGTAGGTAAAGAAGAAATAACAGTAACACACAGGTCAGATGTAGACGTCTTTTAGTTTTCTATCCTTGATTAGCTCGATAATAAGGGGACAATTGTCTAATTTGATGATATATTTAAAAATTTAGTTAGATATCCTGAATTACACACCACAAAGAAAACATAATAATAACCATAATTGGGACTTAATAACATTTTTTGAAAACTAAAACATTTGAAAGTTAAAGCCTATAAAAGAGCATACATTGGGTTACAGCTGGGATTCCAAAGTATTTTTAGTAATAAAGTTAAAGAACAAATTATTCTATTGCTTTGCTGTTTCTTTAAGGATATTAAAAAAAAAATACCTTGTTAAATCTTCATAACAGCCTAGTAGACTAAGGCAATAAAGTTCTTACCTCTTAGAAGACCTTGAGTCTAAGAGAAGTAACTTGCCTAAGAACATACAGCTGTTTGTTACAGATCTAAAACTTTCATTCAGAACACTTTTCATTATGTCAAGTAACTGGTTAATTTACTGAGCTATACTGCCCTCAAGTCATGACTTACTTTTTTCTTCTTTAATTATAAGCTTAATAAAAAGTTTGTAGAGCTTTGAAGTATGTGGGATAATTAAAATTCTGATATTATCTCTGATACTGTCTGAATTACTGTAAGAGTTTAATATACTAGGTCATCAGAAAGTCATGATCTATGTTTTTCTTTGCAAAAATGTATCATGACTCTCCTGACAACCCAATATCGGTAAATGTTTTTCATATAGATATTAAAATAGTAACTTTATTTATCTTTTTTTTATATAGTAATTGCCATCTACTTTTTAAAAATGACGAAGATTACAAACCTAAAATGTCTCAAAATAACAATCCAGGTAAGACTTCTAGTAGTAAGTTACTCTTGGTGACCCCACTGTAAAGAAAGAATAAGAATGTTTTCTTTTTAAGTTTATTTATTTATTCTGTGTGTGAGAGAGAGAGAGAGGAAGAGAGAAGCACTTTCCACAGGGTCTTCACACTATTAGTCTACACTCAAATTCACCAGTGTGCATCCTGGGCACATTCTGGTAGTTTGCACAAAGAGGCCCTGGGATGGGAATGTGGGACTGTGTCATGTGGGTCCAGTTGCATTACCCCTGTGCCACCAACTAGGCCTGAAATTTTTTGTTTTGTTTGTTTTAGTTTTGCTATAGGATGCTCCAGAGAGAGACAGAGAGAAAGGAAGTGAGAAATCACCCCCCAGGGGGATGATTACATTGCAGTCGCTTTTCCTCCATTCTCCTCTTGGGATTTAGGCCATGCATGCACACATGCCCAGCGTGCTTTTCAAGCTCCCAGGTGAGTTGGCCACGTGGGATCTAGTGCCTTAACTACTGCTGAATATAGGCCTGAAAGTTTTAGTCATAGAAGAACAGTTGGAAAAAAAAAACCCCAAAATATAGGCCAAGCAGTGAAAATTCATGCTGGATGCTATTGCTGAGCAAGCTGAGGCCACATAAGAGGCTTGGATTTGATTTCCAGCCTATACTAAAGAGCCGGGCATGTCAGTGTATGCCTATAGCCCCATCACTTGTGTGGATGAGGCAGAAGGATTAAAGCATAGTGGGACCTTGTTTAAAAAAATAACTGACACAGGGCCCCAGGTGGCATGGTGGGTAAGGTGCTGGACTCCCACAGGGCTGACCAAGGTTCTCGTCCCAGACCTGGCAGCTTGAAACTCATGCTGGTGTGTGCATGTGCCCAAAATCCTAAGAGCATGGAGGAGAAGGGGTTGCAGTGTGGCCATCTCCCTGGGAATGATCTCTCACGTTCTCTCTCACTGTCTCTGTTACTCTCTGGCTGGTGCATACACCCTATGGCAAAAATCTTAAATCACACACACACACGCACACACACAAATGAAACAACTGATGCAAACCAGTGTGTAAGATTCATGTGTGTTTTTTCTTAATTTCTTTTTTTTTCCACGCACATACACTTTATTAGTTTCCTCTACAAGAGACAACATCATCAATATTTTTAACAGAAATCTCAGGTCATTTGAGTGGCCTAACAGATCCAAGGAAGGAAAATGAAAAATACTTGAATTAATCAAAAGGCACTGCAATACCACCAAACCTAATACCACAGTGGTAGTAGGCTAAGGAAGATTAAGCTACAATAAATCACCTAAAGTGAATGTTAATGATTATACAGCAGGAAGTGAGTTTGCTTTCCAGAACACACTGGGATAATGATCATTTGGACTCAAGAAGATATCTGGCCGGGAAAAGGTCAAGACGGCTGAAGGTAAAGCCAAATCAAAAGGAATAGGTACAAAGGAGAATCGAAGCTACATAGGTCGAGCAGATGGCGATGGATCAGGCTTCTTCCTCCCAAGAAACATTTGTTGAGCTGTGCTAAATCATTCTCCCCCCCCCTCCCTCATCAAACCCCCCTCCCAGTACCTATTCAAGCTGAGATGCTTGCTCCTACCTTACAGGGTACTCAGCTAACAGGACTAGGTTTGGGGCTGCCCAGGGCTCCTGCTATAATTTAGCATAGACCTTAGAGAAGCTCTCACATACATGGGTTGGCTTTGTTGCTAGCTGTTAGGAACAAAGAAAACCCTGAAGCATTCACATGCAAAGCAGTCTGAGCTTCCTAAATCACTTTCAAACACCCCTACACAACACCTTCAAAAATCTGAAATCTTGCAGCAGCTGAGTTGTATAGTTAAAGCTGCAAGGCTCACAAAATCATCAAGGAAGCCAGAATGAGACAATGCAGGTAGGATTTCCCAGCAGTCTTCAATCTGACTTTCCTTAATTTAGGATAAATTCTAATATACTTGATGTGGGACGTAGAAAGCTACACTGGAGCAAGCTGAGTCTTTTGCTGAATTTTTCATCAAATACCAAGGGAAAACAAGGATGAGGTTGATTTTATTTTATTTATTTATTTAGAGAGGTTTCCACTATAGGGCGCGTGCGCCCGCCAGACAGACAGAGACAGACAGAAAGTGAGAAATTACCCCCCAGGGGGGATGGCCACGCCGCAATCCCTTCTCCTCCAGTCTCCTCTTGGGATCTTGGGCACGCATGCACACGCGCCCGGCGTTTTAAGCCACCGGGTCCGGGACGCGAACCGCGGTCAACTACGTGGGAGTCCAGCAACATAGCCATTACACTAACTGCTGGTCCCAGGTTGATTTTACTTTTAAAAAGCCTTAGAAGTTACTCTGTTATAAAAGGGACATGGCTGAATAGGTAGGACACAGATTTCCTGTTGTGGGTTCTCCTGATAGCCTCTGCCAGGATCATGGAGATGTCGATAACCTGTATTTTAGAACATTGCTTCATCTTGTCCTCCTGAGGTATGGTATTGGTGACTACTACTGCTTCAAAGCAAGCATTGTTGATGCGAGAGATGGCTGGACCAGAGAAGATTCCATGAGTTAAGATAGCATAAACTCTAGGGGAACCAGCAGGTACTTTCAATAGACCTGTCTCCAGGGTCAGTAGTTGACCCATAATTTGTGGCATGGTGGTTAACACAGCTGGATCCCACATGGCTGACTTTGTGGTTGGAATCTCAGTCAAGGGGCTTGAAAAACACTCCAGGCATGCATGTGCACATGCCCAGTGTGTTCTAAAAGCCACCGAGTCCAGGATTCCAATTATGTAGTTGGCCATGTGGGAGCCAGTGCCTTAATACCACACCACCTGCTGGTCTGTAATCTGGTGTTTGATCCTAAACTGAACAGTTTTGACTGAAGAGCTGGAGACATTATGTTGTGTCGCAACTAAATGTACTTTCTTCTAACTGGTCTTAGTGCCATTATTCTAGAAAAATCATGCTGTTTGACACTGTCAGCTTATGATACTGATTCTGCTTCTGACAACATTTCTGTTAGTTTGGTAATGTTCAATTAGAGTTATAGCCATTTTACAAAACAGCTCACTTATAGTTATCAAATTTTAGTAATCTCATTCTTCCTTGCATTTAATAAGTTCAGAGGGGAAGTAAGAGTTTGTAATGCATTATAGGCACTGCTCACTTAGTGACTGATACCAAGTTTCCATCGGTTAAGTGAATTGATTGAAAGGCAGGAAGTTTAAAGGCAAATATCTTGTGGTGTGTTGTGGCATGATAAAGTATATATTTTTCAATAGATCACATGTGACAACACCCTAAAATAATATAATTCTATCCATATAAAAGGCATACATTAGAAAAGTACCAGAAAGCAGCAAGACACACCAAAACATAATACATCTAACTATCATTGTTAGTTATTCTGAATACTACTATTGGTGTATAATAAATAAAGTACAGATTTATAAAAGAAATATTCAGTCTTGTATGATTGCAAATCCTTTGTGTAGTTCTTAATTACAAAAACAAGACAAATAATGAGATAAAGGATTGCAGAGACTCAGACTGAGGAAGGGGATTTCCCCCATGCTGGAGAAATGGGCATAAATCTGAGTGATCATTAAAGAAGTAGGTAGTTAAGTGAGAAAAGGCTGTAATTGGCTACCAATTGTATAATCAATATTCATTCTAGTGTAGTCTCCAGGTATAGTACCAAAGAATACTTTGTAACAAAGAATGAGTTTAAAAATCTTTATTTTGCTCTTATTGATTTAAAATGTGTTTTATTCTTCTCTTTAATAGTGGAGGAAAGTTCTGAAGAAGACTCTATAAGCAGGTAAGATTTTAGAGATTTTTAAAAATTGAAAGTTAACTAAGGGAATACAGAGACAAGAAACTGTTGCGTGTTCTCCTCTGGGCCAGGCACCATATTTTGTGCTTAGTATTTGTTATAACTATCACAACAGCTTTGCAAAGTACTTGCTAACTAGGCAATTGTGGTTCAGAGAGGTTGGTTAATTGGCCAATAATCCCATGCCATAGTTAGTAAGTAGTTGACCCATAACTACTGTCAGTCCTGAAAGCTCCCAAATTCATTGTCTTGCTCATCAGCATAGACTAATAGGAACCTCTGCAGTGCTGGGATCTAGTACAGATCAAGTCTGATCAATATAGAAAGTCCGATTTAGTTACATATTGACTTTGATTTAGCTTTCCTAAGAAAACCTTAGTTTGTCCTAATATATTTGAAAATTACACTGACAACCAGTACCTTGTTTTTACCATCAAAAATTCAAGGGCACATCTCACTTAGCTGTGGTCATAGGACCATAGGTTTTACATAGTAAAGATCAAACAAGGCCAGCAGGTGGCATGGTGGTTGGGGCACTGGACTCCCTCCCACATGGCAGACCATGGTTTGAGTCCCAGACCTGATGGCTTGCTTTCTCATTTTCTCCCTTCTCTCTCTCTCTCTCCCTGTTTGTGTTTTTCTCTGGTAAATAGACATGCCCTCTAGCAAATTAAAATAATTTAATTAAATAATTCTTAAAAGAGATCAAGCAAGTGCTAGAAAGAGATTATTTTACCATAAGTGAAGAGTGTCTACATATAAATCATGTTAGTTAATTTAACATCCATTTAGAGAATTTGGTGCTGGCATGTGGCATAGTGGTTAAGGGCACTGGATTCCCACATGGCTGACCACAGTTCAAGTCCCAGACCTGGCAGCTTGCTTTCTCACTTTCTCTCTCTCACTCTGTCCCTCTCTGGTCAAAGTAAAATAAGTAAATAAATAAATAAGTAGATAAAGGTAAATAAAATAATTCTTTAAAAAAATCCATTTAGAGAATTATTTTAAAAATTTGCTATAGGGCACATGTGCTCATCAGAGAAAGACAGAGACAGAAAGCATCCTCAGAGGGGATACCCATACCACAAGCCTCCATTCTGTCCATTCTCTTTTTGGGATCTTTGACATGCATGTACATGTGTCCACATGTTTTTCAAGCAATCAGGTCCAGCACTTGAATGATGCAGTTAGCTATGTGGTAGCAGCTTCCTTAACCACTACATCACTGACTTGCCCTAGAGAATATTTTTCTTGTTCTAATTTTTTTCTCTTTTTAATTTGCTATAAGATACTGTGCCTGTACTAGAGAGAGACAGAGGAAGAGAGGGAAAATGAGAAGCACCTCTTGGGAGAGGATGACCATAATGCAGTCCCTTCTTCTTCATTCTCTTCTCAGGATTTTGTGCATACAGGCACATGCTCCTGGCATGTTTTTTGAGCTGCAAGGTCTGGGACTCAAATTGCTCAGTTGGCCATGTGGGATCCACTTGCTTTAACTACCATGCCACATGGGTGGCCCCCTTGAGGATATTTTTAATTGATCGATTTTTCTACTTACTGATGTCCCAGGCTGGTTTTCTCCTCAGGCTACAACTCCTGCCTAGTTGTTTTTCTTCTATGGCTTTTTTTTTCCTCCTAAAAAAATGTACACTCTCTAGAGAAAAAGAGAGGGAGAAAACACACCCTAATGGAGCATGATCATACCACAATCCATTTTAGCATTCTCTGTCTAATAGTTTCTTAGTTTTGTACATGGTTAGACTGGGAATTTTCCAAATCTTTCCACTATTTCCCACTGAATTTCACTAAAATCAGTAAGGAGCAACCAAGCAGCAGATTTGATCATTTGGTTGTTTAGAAACTTCTTTTGGACTGGCAGGTGGTGTGTTGGTTATGGTGGCTGAATCCTATATGACTGACTGTGCAATTTAAGTTATGGACCTGGTGGCTTAAAAAACATGCTGGGCACGTGTGTGTGCATGCCCAAGATCCTGAGAGGAGAATGAAGTAGAAAGGACTGCAGCATGACCGTTCTCTCTGGCCAGCATTTCTCACTATCCTCTCTGTTTCTGCCAGGTGTATGTACCCTGTAGCAAACTAAAAGGAGGTGTTTTTTGTTTGTTTGTTTGTTTGTTTGTTTGTTTTGTTTTGTTTTGTTTTGTTTTTCTGCTAGAGAACATAGATCACCATTAAAAAAAAAAAAATTCTGCCAGAAGGTGCATGCACTTGCTGGAGAAAGACAGAGAGACACTGAGTGAGAAAGTATCCCCCATAGGGGACAGTCACACCACAGTCCCCTCTCTTCCATTTCTCCTTTCAAAATTTTGAGCATACACACATCTTCCTGATGTTTGTTGTTCAAGTTGCTGGGTCTGGGGCTCAAAATTTACAATTAGCTATGTGAGATCTAGCTGCTTTAATTTATTTTTTAATTTTTATTTTGTGATTTTTTAATTTATCATTACTACTATTTTTAAAATTTGCTACAGGGCACATGCACTCATTAGAGAGAGACAGAGGGAGACAGAGAGGGACAGAAAATGAGAAAGCAAGCTGCTAAGTCTGGGACTTAAACCACGGTCGACCATGTGAGGATCTAGTGCCACAACCGCCATGCCACCTGCTGATGCCCAGCTGCTGTAATTAATGAATTATATATATATGAATCATTTTATTTAACTTTATTAATTTAATTTGACCAGAGAGGAACAGAGTGAGAGAAAGAGAAAGTAAGAAAGCAAGCCACCAGGTCCAGGACCAAACCTCCGTCAGCCATGGGAGTCCAGTGCCCTTAGCCACTATGCCAGCCCCCCCAGCTGCTTTAATTTAACTACCATGCCACCAGCTAGTCCAGATCACTATTCTTAACTTTCTACAACACCTTAGTGCAGGAACACAATGTGGCCAAATACTTTGCTACCTCATAACAAGGTGACCTTTTCTCTAGCTCCCAATAAGTTCATCCTCTTTTTCTGAAATCAGAACAGCTTTCACTCTATATTTTTATCTGTATCCTGTCACACACCTTTAACCAATTTTTTAAAAGTTTCAATTCAGGACCAGCAGATAGTGTGGTGGTTAAGGCACTGGACTCCCACATGGCCGACCTGCAGTTCTAGTTCCAGACCTGGCGGCTTGCTTTCTCACTTTCCATTTCTCTCTCTCTGGTCAAATTTTAAAAATAATAATAACAAATAAAATTAAATAAATAAATAAAAATTTAAAAAGTTCCAGTTCATTTCTAAACCATTCTTCTTCGAAGCCTTCACCATAATCTGGGCTTTCACTAGCTTGCTTCTTCAAACTCTTAACAGCCTCTGCCTATTACCCAGTTTCAAAATTAAACTGGGAGCTTTGCCACAATAGAGGGAATATGACATTTCTGCATATCTGTATTACAACACAACCCTGCTAGCTGTGCCAATTTACCCTATTAGTTTGTTACTGTGTTGCTAAATAGGAATACTTAAAACTGGGTATGTTGTAAAGATTAAGTAGGTTATTTGGTTTATCAGTCTGGTGACTAAAAACTGTAAAAGGACCTGGCATCAGGCTGGCTTCTGGTTATAATCACAACATTGCCCACAGAAGCAGGTAGGTCAGCAGCTACTGCAGAGACAGGTGGACAGAGACAAAGAGGGAAAGGAAGAGAAAACAGACCTTCCCACCTTCTCTGTTTGTTCCTCCCATGCTCCCCACCGATTGGATGGGGCCCTCCTATTAGCCCCGCCTCTTAAAGGGCTCATCACCTCCTGAAGCTATTGGCTGCCAGACCTTGGGGGACAAACTTATCTGTATCTCCAAACCACAGGAGATTTCCAAGTTTTAATTTCATCGAGAATGTCATTTAATATGCAGATAACTGACCTTATTTAGATCCCTTGGTAATGAGATGAACTCACGTATTGTTTTTTTCACTCTAAAGCATTTCCAAGAAACCTAATATTGATGATTCATGGCCTACCTCGGATGACGACTTCTTAGGTCTTGAGCCCAAGGTAATGTGCTGGCCATCAAAATAATTTTCTTTCTTTGAAGCTCTGGATTTAGTTTTGTATAGTATTCACTCTTAAAATTTATCAGTGATCCTACTTATCATTGTTTTATATTTGTAACTGAAATTTGGTCAGAGTAAGCCATTTTATAGAACTAGGACTAGTTGACTTTTCCCCTTCTTTTTACTTTGGTAAATACCATGTAATTGTAAATACTTGAGACAGTTATAGCTGGAAAAAAAATGAATGGACTGGAAAATCCATAGTGGTAAGAAAATTAAACTGGGAGATTTGCCACAATAGAGGACATATGAAATTTGGTCAAGGATTATTTGGATAAGGATTCTTACTTTTATTTTATTTTTAATTTTAGGAGAGATTTTTTGCTATAGGGTGTATGTGCTTGGTGAAAGAGAGAGAGTTAGAAAGCTAGAAATCATCACCCCCCAGGGTGGATGGCCATGGCACAATCCCTTCTCCTCCTGGGATTTTGGGCCTCATGCACATGTGCCCAGCATGTTTCAAGCCTCCAGGCTCAGGACTTGAACCACAGCTGACCATGTGGGAGTCCAACAACGTATCCATTACTCCATTTGCTTGTCCCAGGACTCTTTTAAATCATACTAACATGACTGTTACAGTACTCAATCCAGAATACATCTTTAATGGATTCAGTTGTCATAATAATCATAGACTGTCTCTGGTATCTTTCAGTTCCAAACAATACAGAACATAGTGTGTGTGTGTGTGTGTGTATATATATATATATGCATATTTTTACATATATATATATTTAACCAGAGAGGGACAGAGACAGAGGAGAGGGAGAGAGACAGCGAGAAAGTGAGAAAGCAAGCCACCAGGTTCGGGACTCAGACCATGGTTAGCCATGTGGGAGTCTAGCACCCTTAATAACCACACCACTTGCTGGGCCCCAATACTTTATTTTGTTATCACATAGTTTATTTATTTTTTTATTTTTATTTTTTTGCCATAGGGCTCATGTGCTTGCTGGAAAAACAGGGAGACAGAGAGAGGGGAAAGTATGAAATCATCCCCCATGGGGAATGACCATGCTGTGTAATCCCTTCTTCATTCTCTTCCCAGAAGTTTGGGTACATGTGACATGTACCAAGCATGAAGCCACCAGGTGTGGGACTTAAACTGTGGTTGGTCATGTGGTACTCCAACACCATAACCACTATGTCCCCATATCACATCGTTTTTAAGAGAGAATTTTTTTCTATTTCTACCCATAGGTTTATATTAAACTCAAATAATATTAGAAATTGTGGAAATTTAGAAATTTAAATTCTCTTTCACAAAATTGATATTGCAAAGAGATTCCATTGTGTTTTCTAGGTCATTCCATTATGAATACATTTTAAACTTGGGACTAGCAGTTGACATAATGGCTGTGTCACTGGACTCCAGTGTAGCCAACTGTGGTTCAAGTCCTGGTCCTGGTGGCTTAAACTCACACCGGGCACATGTGCGTGCGTGCCCAAGATCCCCAGAGGAGAATGGAGGAGAAGGGATTGCGGTGTGACCATCTCCCCTGGGGGTGATTTCTCGCTTTCTGTCTCTCTGTCTCTCTCTGTCTTTCTGGCGAGTGCATGCACTCTATAGCAAAAACCTTTCAAAGTCATGGTGGTAAGGTGCTGGATTCCACATGGCCACCTCTGCAGTTTGAGTCCCAGACCCAGTGTCTTGGAAAACCTCCAGGCACATGTACCTGCATACCCAAAATCCCAATAAAAGAGTAGAGGAGAGGGAATTATGGCGTGGTCATCCCCTCAGGGGGATGATTTCTCATTTTTCCTTTCCCTTTCTCTCTGTCTCTGATGAGCACATATGTCTTATGACATATATCTAAATAAAAGAAAAAGAAAAAGAATTCTTCATTTAATTGAAGAATAACTATTTTACATAAAATTATAGCCAGTTCTAGAAGTAGAAATCCTTTCTTTTAAAAAAAAAGACTGCTATAGGGCATGTGCGCTTACTGAAGAGAGTTAGAGGAAGTGCAAATGAGAGAATCATCCCTCAGGGTCTTGACCACATTACAGTCTCATCTCCTTGTGGGAGTTTTGGGCACACACGTACATGTGCCCAGTGTGTTTTTTAAGCCTTTGGATTCAGACTAGAACAACGTTAGTTGTCTATGTGGGATCCAGTTACTTTAACTCCATGCCACTTGATTGGCCGGAAGCAGAAATTCTTAACATATGATAAAACTTCAGTTTCAGAAAAAAGTTTTATTTGCGTTATAGTTATTTATTTATTAGATTTTTGTCAAAGGGTATGTGCACTTACTGGAGAGAGACAGAGTGATAGAAGTTGAAAAATCACCCCCTAGAGGATGGCCTTGTCACAGTCCCTTTTCTTTCTTTTCTTGGGCTTTTGGGCATGCCTGTACATGCACCCAGTGTGATTTTCAAGCCACCAGATCCAGGACTTGAACTGCTCTCAGCCATGTGGGAGTTCAGCACCTTAACCACTGTGCCATCTGCTGGCCCTATTGTTACAGTTTCAAAAAGTATCTACTCAAAGTCCTCATATCCTATTCTAAAATGAATATCAGGATTTTTTGTATTTAGTTATTTAAACATTCATTCTAAAGCTCCAGTATCACTTTGAGCTATTGGAGGTTAGGAAACATATTTGTGAGTACTCTAGTGCCCCCAGAATAAGGTCTTATGTATAAGGAGCAGTTAAATATTTCCAAAATGTGAATAAATGAGCAGACTAATGTATTTCTAAATAATGTAATGTTACAAGTAATGTGTGCTATATTTAATAATTAAGCCTATGAAATTATAAAAATGTTGCTTAAATTTATAGTCCCTTTTAGTTAGGATGTGTAAGTTCAGGTGGGTTATGTTAAGGAAATATGTGCTAAATATGAAAGAAATAAATTTGAAATATTTCATAAATAGGGAAGAAGGTTATAGTGTATTTTCTGGTGCTCTTCAACTGTGAACTTGGATTAGGAATTTTAGATAAAAATTGCTTAAACTTTTTTTTAGTTTCAATTCATGTTCTATTAAATAAATGTATATTTTAAATTTTGCTATAGGGCATGTATGCTTGCCTGAGAGAGAGAGAAAGTGAGAAATCACCCCTCAGGGGAGACTGGCCATACCACAATCCCTTCTCTATCTCTTGGGATCTTGGGCATGCACACACTTGCCCCTGGTGTGATCTTCAAACCACTGTATTTGGGACTTCAACTGTGCAGTCAGCCATGTGGGATCCAGTGCCTTAACTTCCATGTCACCTGCTGACCCCTAGAGAGATTTTTGAAGCCATTAATTGTTTTTTAGTATTCTAATTGCCAGTTTTTTCCTTCAAGTTAAAAGTTGATGGAAAATTCCTTTTTTCCATTTTTCTCTCATTCTTGTAGTATTACTGCAGCTTTCAGGTAGTGATAGATCGGGCTAGCCCAGTACCTAGGAACCTGGAGCCTGTATGGCTGACTGCAGTCAAATCCCGGCCCTACTTGCTGGAAAAACACAACAGGCATATGTCTGAGTGTGCCCTAAATCCCAACAGGATGGTGAAGTGGAGGAAAGGGACTGTGGCATGGGCCATTCACCATAAAGGCATGCTTTCCCCCTCTGTCCCTCTCTGATTCTCTGTCTCTCTCTGGCAAGCACACATGCCCTCTGGCAATTGTGAGCAATAACAGGTAGTGATAAATGACTATGTTTAATTAATTGGATAATAGTAGGAGTAATAGGATTAAACTTTTTGTTACATTGGTATTTATAAAAAATGTAGAATAATACAAATAAGTATTACTAAGGATATTGTATGAACAAAAATCCTGTTTTATATACACTGACCAATTGAATAGAAGCAATTTATACTCTTTGTAATTCCAATCCATCTAACTAAATAAGATGCTACTTAAACCTAAACTCTCACATTTGTCCCCAAAAGCAGTAATTCATGCAAGTATAAGTCATGTGAACACATTTCAAATAAAACTACTATTAATTTAAATATTTTAATGTTAGTTTTTAAAAATTATTTTGCTTAACTTTATTTATTTAATTATCTGACCAGACAGGGACAGAGAGAGAGAGAGAAAGAGAAAGTGAGAAAGTAAGAAAGCAAGCCACCGGGAACCAGCAGTTAGCGTAATGGCTATGTCGCTGGACTCCCACGTAGTCGACCGCAGTTCGCATCCCAGACCCGGTGGCTTAAAACTCACGCCGGGCGCGTGTGCGTGCGTGCCCAAGATCCCGAGAAGAGAATGGAAGAGAAGGGATTGCGGCGTGCCCATCCCCTCTGGGGGGGTGATTTCTCGCTTTCTGTCTCTCTCTGTCTGTCTGGGGAGCGCACGCGCCCCATAGCGAAAACCTCTCTAAAAAAAAAAAGAAAGAAAGCCACCAGGTCGAGGACTTGAACTGTGGTTGACCATGTGGGAGGCCAGCACCCTTAACTACCACGCCACCTGCTGGCCCCTCATGTTAGTTTTTAAGAAATATTCTAGGCTACCTAGAGATAAATATTTGTTCTAGGTTATTTTTATTAAGAAAATTATCTGGGGCTGGCAGGTGGCATGATGGCTACGGCAGCTGGACTCCCACATGGCTCACCATGGTTTTAGTCCCAGATCTGGCAGTTGCTCTCTCATTTTCCTTCTCTCTGTGTGTCTCTCTGGTCAATTTCAAAACAAAAAATAAAATAAAATAATGACAATGAATAAAATTAAAATAATTCTAAAATAAAAGGAATAATCTCATGAATATAATGGTATTTTTGTCATAATCCATTAGAGTTAGGAAGAGTAACTTATTTATTTATTTATTTTAGAATTTTGTAATAGGGTATGTGTGCTCGCTGGAGGGAGAGAGAGACAGAGAGAGAGAGAGAGAGAGAGAGAGAGAGGTCACCCCCAGAGAGAGAGAGAGAGGTGTCACCCCCAGGAGGGATGCCATACCACAGTCCCTTCTCCTTTACTCTTCT
Source organism: Tupaia belangeri chinensis (assembly GCF_000334495.1). Taxonomy (NCBI): domain Eukaryota; kingdom Metazoa; phylum Chordata; class Mammalia; order Scandentia; family Tupaiidae; genus Tupaia; species Tupaia belangeri. Next base: position 5,201,882 of record NW_006159427.1, read on the forward strand.
CTAGGGATTTCGCACATACACCTTCACGTGCTGGCATGTTTTTCAAGCAGCTGGATATGGAAGTCAAACCAGGATATTATGGGTGCACTTGGACATACCCAGTATCTACCAGCCAGGGAGGAGTACCATTGTTTTGTTTTGTTTTGTTTTTGCCAGAGGGTGCCTGTGTTCACAGAGGGAGGCACAGTGAAGATAGGGAAAGTGAGAAATCACCTCCCATGGGACATGGCCACATCACAATGCCTGTTCCTCTATTCCCCTTTTGGGATTCTGGGCACTTATTCACATGCATATGCCCAGGATCCCTCTCAAGCTGCTGGGTCCAGAACTTGAACTGGATCGGCCATGTGGGAATATGGCACCTTAACCACCATACCTCCTGCTGGTCCCAGGAGTAACCTTTTTGAGGATATCCGTATCATCTTCCATAAACCTTACTCCATGGGAAGATGTAGGTTTGTAAGTGGAAGAATTGGGTTTTATATTTACACATGAATGACTCTAAAACCTGTGTTCTTTGTGTTAGATCATATACTAATAGTGATGATTGTATTTATTTAATCAAATTTGATGCTTGTTACTCTTTTCTTTTTTGACAGTTTTCTTGTACTTTATTAAAGTGCTGATACTTTTGTTCTTAAAGCTACTTTTTCTTCCCTAGGAGGCCCCAAAACCAAACTTAAGAAAGCTAGTGATCGCTTCTCGGCAATACATGAAAAACAGTAAGCTATTTGATGACTGCCTTTTTTTGTGTTATTTATTGATTTGAAATTATACATATTTTCATGTACTCTTTACTTTGGTTTTACTGTAGTGGAAGCAAAATATGGTACTGGGAAACCAGGAAATAGAACCCTGTTGGAAGACAGTGATTCCGCTAGTCCAAATGAAGAGGTAGGTGAAACCCTTCCTCAAACAGCGGTCAAAGGGGAGAGCTTTTCTCATTGTGCCTTTCCATCACCTGACCATTTTCTAAAACCTTCCCTCAACTCTAGGAATTCCTCACTTTACAAAGGTAAATTAAAAAGAAAAAACAACTTTTCCTATACTTTTATCACATCTATAGTGTGACAAAATCTATATAATGATGGTAAGGATCTGTATAATAATGGTAAGGATCCTAGAAAGAAGTGGAAATCCTAGGGGCCAGCAGGTGATAAGGCAGCTGGATCCCACCTTCTCAACAGTGTGGTTTGCACTGTGGATTTGTAGGCTTGAAAAACATGCTGAGGAGGCTGGCAGGTGGGGTGGTGTGGTTAAGGCACTAGACTCCCACATGGCTGATCACAGTTCTAGTCCCAGACCTGGCGGCTTGGTTTCTCACTTTCCCTCTCTTTTCCTCTCTCTGTCTGCATATGCACAATAGCAAACAAAAAAATAATAATAAAAATAAAATACATGCTGAGTATGTGTGTGTGCATGCCCAAAATCCCAAGAAAAGGGATTGGAACATGGCCATCTCCCCTAGGGGGATGATTTCTCACCCCACCCCCAACTTTCTGCCTCTCCCAGTGAGCACATGCACCCTATAGCAAAAACTAAAATTTAAAAAAGAAAAAAAAAATGGAAATCCTCAACATCATAGTAGGAAATAAATGTTAATTACTATAGAGGTAAATGTATAGGACTGAGATGTGTAAAAGTTGGGAGTAATAAATAATTCTCAGGTATACCCTTATGGAAGGAGAGAATTTGAATGGACACAAAAATGGAAACTTAACTGTTGATCATAATGTGTATGGTACTGTCTTTGACTGGACTGATACGCAGTGTTTTCATGCTAGGAAGACTCACTTTGTCTGCTGTGAAGATGTGCAGTGATTAAATGTGAAAAAAATGAGAAAAATTTAAAAATGAGTACATAAAACAAACAAAAGGAAAGCTACCCAAGGAAACAATGAAGCAGATGTGACCAGAAAGAGGGGGATAAAAGAGAATAATTCATTTAAGAAGGGCAACTTAAATATAGAGAGTCAAGATGGGAGAGATTATTATAAAAGCAACAGAAATGGGGTTAAGCGAAAACAGGAGCTCTGTATTATGAAATATACTAGAAGTTATTTTAAATGTAAATTTAAGCTAAATCCAGATAACGAAATGAATGCTCATATTCTTCTTAATGATGTATATCTGATTTTCTTTTTTAGTTTTTAGAGATTTTTTGCTACAGGGCACATGTGCTTGCTGGAGAGATAGAAAGTGAGAAATCACCCCTTGAGGAAATGGCCATACCTCAATCCTTTCTTCTCCATTCTCCTTTTGGGATCTGGGACACACACACACAAAGGCCCGGTGTGAGTTTTAAGCCACCAGGTCCGAGGCTCGAACCATGGTCAACTATGTAGGAGTCCAGCGATATAATCATCTGCTGTTCTCATTATAGCTGATTTTTAAAAAGAATTATTTATGTAATTTTGTTTATTATTGTTATTTTTAAAAATCTGACCAGGGAGAGAAAAGGAAAAGTGAGTGAGAAAGCAAACCATTAGGTCTGGGAGTTAAACTGCAGTCCATCATATGAGAGTCCAGTGTGTTAACCATGATGCCACTTGCCAGCCTCCAATTTTTAGCTGATTTTAATGAAGAACTGAGAGAAATTTCATTCTCACTTTTTTTTTTTTTCTTAAGGCACGTGTGTTTGCCAGAGAGAGAGAGAAAAAGTGAGAAATCATCCCCAAGGAGGGGTGGCAATGCCGCTGTCCCTTTTCTTCTGTTCTCCTCAGTTTTTTAGTCACACATGCATATATTTCTGGTGTTATTTTTCAAGCTGTTGAGTCCAGGACAACTATCTGGGATCTAGCGCCTTAACTTCTACACTACCTGCTGACCCCAACTTTCACCATTTTTAATCTAGCATGATCTGTTCATAGGTAATGAATGTATTTAATTGTTATATTTAATCTAGCAAAATCTGTGTCTATAGTACTGTAAAGTGAAATCAGTTTTAGGTCTTATTAGATTATTATGAATTATTTTCCCCTCATTTATGAGAGAAGAACAGAGCGAGAAGGATAGGACAAGGGAGGGAGACAGAGACAGGCATTTTCTACATGGTTTCACCATGTCATAATTTGCCTGAACCAGCCTCCAAATTGGCTAGAATTAGTGTTCCCAATACTGGCATGTTCAGGGTTAGCATGGGAAACAAACCTGGGCCTCCCATGTGGCTTCTTGCCTCTCAAGTGGTGCTGTTTGTGTGTCACTGCAACTGGGCCTGAATTACTAGTTTTTGCTTCTTTGGTTTCTTGTGGTTTTATGACTTAACTTAGTGTTTGGTATATCCTTAATTTCCTTATCTAATTTATCTTAATTGCTTGATAAAACCATGGTAACTCTTTTACATCTTTTTGAGAATAAGGAGAGAATATAAATAAATAATTTTGGGGCCAGCAGGAGGCATGGTGGTTAAGGGTACTGGACTCTCACATGACTGACTGCAGTTTGAGTCCCAGACCTGGTGTCTTGTTTTCCCACTTTCTCTCTCTCTCTCTCTCTTTCACTCCGTTCTTATCTGGTCAAATAAAAATAAAAATAATAAAGTTAAATAAAATAATTCTTTAATACATACATAAATAAAAATTTTATTTAATCTTTTTATTAAAATTAATGTTTCTGGGGACCAGCAGTTAGCGTAATGGCTATGTCGCTGGACTCCCACGTAGTCGACCGCGGTTCGAATCCCGGACCCGGTGGCTTAAACTCACACCGGGCGCGTGTGCGTGCGTGCTCAAGATCCCGAGAGGAGAATGGAGGAGAAGGGATTGCGGTGTGACCATCCCCCCTAGGGGGTGATTTCTCACTTTTTGTCTCTCTGTCTCTCTCTGTCTGGCAAGTGCACGTGCCCTATAGCAAAAACTTCTAAAAAATATATATATATTAAAGTTTCTAGTGGGGCCAGCAGGTTGCATACTGGTTAAGGTGTTAGACTCCCACATGGCTGTGGTTTGAGTCCCAGACCTGGTAGCTTGAAAGTCACGGTAGGTGTGTGTTCATGTATATGTGGGTGCCAAAATCCCAGGAAGAGAATGGAGGAAGAGGGATTGTGGCATGGTCATCCCCCCCAGGGGGTGATTTCTCATTTTCCCTCTCGCTGTCTCTCTTTGGCGAGCACATGTCCTATGGCAAAAATCTTAAAATAAAAATTAAAGTTTTTGGTTATACAAATGAAGATTTTAATTTGTATTCGTTAAATGATAAAATTATAAGTTGTAACACTCTTAAAAAGATGTAGAAATTATTTCCTTTGGAACCATCCTGATTATTTTTTCCTAAAAATATCTGTATGTAACAGACCATTATGCATACATCAAAAGAATGATTTTATAATTTATGATTTTTTTCTAAAATAAGCTACTTATTATCGTAGAACCATAAGGAAAAAAATATTCCTAACAGAGTAATCAAATTTATCTCTTCTTTTTCCTCTTTTTACCAGAGAGTACTTTCCTGAGAGAGACAGAGAGAGAGAGAAAGCACCTTTCAATTGGGTGTAGTTCAGCCACAATCCCTTATCCTCCACTTCTCCTCCCTTTTGCGATTGTTGGCACACCACTGGAGTGGGGATTGAACTCACTTGGGGTCCAGCTCCCTTAGCCACCATGCCACAATCCAATGCACGGATTCATCTCTTGAAGATAATTTTTTACTTTAAAAAGTATCTCCAGTGGGAGCCAGTTGGTGGTACTTATAGACTCGATACTCTGTGATGCTGACTCACCTGGAATGTGCTGGGTTTGTGAACATAGACCTCCCCGAATACACCAGCCACATATGTGTCCCTGATCTGGGACTGACTGAACTGGGGGTGGATTATGGTGTAAGATCCTGTTGGGGGCAGTGTCTCTCTCTTTGTCTCATTCATGGAAGAAATAATTAAGACTTTAAGAAAAGTCTTCAGCATTGAGGACATGTCCTAGTAATCTCAGAAAGCTTAAATAACTTTATTTATAGTTGTTAAACCTTATACATAAATTCAATAATTCCGTTGATTTGGTTTTTTAGTCTCTTTCTTCTCTCCTTATGTGACTATTGGGTCCTCTGTGACAATCATAGATAAATTTAAAGACTTTTAAATCTTCAGACCAGGGGGGCTAGCAAGTAGAGTGGTGGTAGAAGCCCTGGACTCCCACATGGCCGACTTCAGTTTGAGTCCTAGACCTGTTAGCTTGCTTTCTTATCTTTTTTCTCTGCTGGGGTCCGGCCTCGGCAGTGGAGGGTGGCTCGTACACAGGAAGGCGACACGGGTGATCAGGAACAAAAAATTAGACTGAAACCTCATTGCTCCTTAGCATGTTCTCAGCCGGCCACAGCCAGAGCCAGCTCCAGGCTGCTGCGCTGTGGCTATTAAAAC
>NW_006159427.1:5207982-5221684 GCF_000334495.1 Tupaia belangeri chinensis
CTGTTATGTGGTGAATGTGCTGACTTTGCCTAGCATGAGTTAACTTTGGCCTGTAGCTTTAACAAGGGCTATTTACATAAAACTAGCCTTAAACTAACTTAGTCTACATATGCTTCTAGTGCTAATTTGGTTTATACTAACTTAATCTATTTGTTAATTTTAGCTTAAAAACAGACAGGTAGGGGAGTCTTAAACTTCCTGGTCCTTGGGTCTGTCTTAGGGAACCACATTCCTACAAGATCACTAATTGGCTTTATTGCAATGGTTGGGGGTGATGTTTTACCCTTACAGGGTACTGTAATAACAGTAAAACTCACGACAGAGAAATTGAATACCGGCCAGTTCAAGGACACAAGGGAGGGCTTGTAAACTGGGCCCTGCCTCAGTTTCTTCCCAGTCCAGTCCCTGCCTTAGAATGGGAGGCAGCATCCTTACCAGCTTGTGTTGCCTGCATGGCCCCGTCAATAGATATATTTAAAGACTTTTAAATCTTCAGACCAGGGGGGCTAGCAAGTAGCGTGGTGGTAGAAGCCCTGGACTCCCACATGGCCAACTTCAGTTCGAGTCCTAGACCTGTTAGCTTGCTTTCTTATCTTTTTTCTCTTTCTTTGGTGAGTGCATGTGCACTATAGAAAATTTAAAAATAATAGTAATAATAAATAAAATTAAATAATTAAAAATTCTTCAGGCTAGCAGGTGGCATGGTGATTAAGGTGACTAGAGGCTATATGGCTGATAGCACAGTTTGAATCCTGGACCTGGTTGTTTGAAGATCATGGTGGGCGCATGTGCACGTATGCATGCCCAAAATCCAGAAAGGACAATTGAGTAGAAGTGATTATGGCATGACTGATCCCTCTAGGAGGTGATTTCCCACTCCTCACTTTGCTGTTTCTCTTTCTGTCTCTGGTGGGTATACAGCAAATGAAAAACAAACCAAAAAATCTCCATTGAATAATCATACCTTTATTTATTAATTTAACTTTATTTTTAATTTGGCCAGACAGAGACAGAGGGAGAGAGAGAGGGAGAAAGTGAGAAAGCAAGCTGCCAGGTCCAGGACTTACCTGTAGTCAGCCATCTGGGAATCCAGCACCCTAAACTACCACGCCACCTGCCAGCCCCAATAACTTTATTTTTTTTATACTAGATCCTTTCTCTGGGTTTTAACTACTTTCCTATAAGTGTAAATAGTAAATTTGAGCTGTTAGTTTGTTGTTTACAGGAGTTTTTTGTTTTTTGGGTTTTTTTAGAGAGGTTTGAGAGGTTTTTTTTTTGTTTTTTGTTTTTTTGCTATGGGGTGGGTCCGCTCGCCAGACAGACAAAGAGAGACAGAGAGACAGAAAACGAGAAACCACCCTCTGGGGGGGATGGCCACGCCGCAATCCCTTCTCCTCCATTCTCCTCTCAGGTTCTTGGACACGCATGTACACGCACCTGGCATAAGTTTAAACCACTGGGTCAGGGACTCGAACCACAGTTGATTACATGAGAGTCCAGTGACATAGCCATTACGCCACCTGGTGGTTCCACAGGAGAATTTTTTTTTGGGGGGGAAGGTTTTTTGCTATAGGGAACGTGTGTTCACCAGAAAAACAGAGAGAGACAGAGAGACAGAAAGGGAGAAATCGCCCTCTGGGGGGTTGGCCACACTGTGATCCCTTCTCTCCTATTTTCCTCTCAGGATCTTGGGCACGCACGCACTCATGCCTGGCATGAGTTTAAGCCACCAGGTCCGGGACTCGAACCACAGTCAACTACATGGGAGTCCAGCAACATAGCCATTACACTAACTGCTGGTCCCATGGCTTGCCAGTTTTTTCTTACGTCCTAGTAGTACTTAAAAATGCCTCATAATTCTATAATCGCATATCATTTCTCTTCTGTAATTTAAAACTTTTCATATGAATTTTTTTGTAAGAGAGGTTTTTGCTATAGGGTGCATGCACTCACTAGAGAGACAGAGAAAGACAGAGAGACAAAAAGCAAGAAATTATCCCCTAGGGGAGATGGCCACACTGCTATCTTTTGTCTTCTAGTCTTCTTTTGAGATTTTGGGCACACACGTACACACTCCCAGCATGTTTTAAGCCTCTGGATCCTGGACTCAAACTGTGGTCGACTACATGGAAGTCCAACAGCATAATCATTATACCATCTGCTGGTCCCAAATTGATTTTTTTAAAGAATTATTAATTTATTTAATTCAATTTATTATTATTTTTCAATTTGACCAGAGAGAGAAAGGGAAAGGGAGAGGGAGAAAGCAAGCTGCCAGGTCTGGGACTTGAACTGTAGTCAACCACCTGTGGGAATCTAGCACCTTTAACCACTACGCCACCTGCTGGCCCCTCAAGATGAATTTTTAAAGAATGTATTTCTTTTACAAGACGAGAGAGTGAGGAGGCAAGGAGTTACCTGACAGTGTCTGAACAGGGTGCATTATTCCTCCCTTCCCCTGCTGCCAGCCAGGATTACAGGTGCATGTAGGCACAGCTCATGCATTTACGTCCACCCAGGATCCATACCCAGGCCTCTTATGTAGTATCAGTCAGTGGTAGGTATCCTCCGACTGCACCACTGTAGCTGAGCCCGAGATCATTTTTATTTTATTTATTTATTCCATGAATGAGAGAGACAGAGAGAGAGAGAGAGACAGAGGAAGAGCAACACCAACATGGGTCCTGACACAACGATCCACCTCTAGACTCAGCAAGCTCAGATCATGGACACCCACATACAGGTGCATTTAGAGAGGTTTTCTGGAAGAGATTTGAACAAAGTTCATGGGAAGTAAAATTAAAGGATGAGTTTATGTTGGTGCCAACAAATTTTGAAATGTTGGTGCCAACAAATTTTGAAATTCATGCATAATTTTTTTGTAATGCACATTTTCCAAGAATTTTTTGGAGACACCCCCCCACACACACACACATGTATTTGCAATGAAGTAACTCATCTGCTTACTGTGTGGATCACCATTATGTGAACAGAACGTTCCCATTCTCGTGCGGCATGTCTTTCATGGCTTATTCCTATTTTCTCTCTCCTTTCCATTTCCAGTAACTGAGTCCCAGTTTTACCACATTACTTTGGTGTCCCTCATTTGCTGTGTAATTTCATGCCTCATCCATTGACTCATGCTGCCTTATCTAGAGTGCCCTTTTTGCCCCTCCCACTTAGTCTATCTTTCAAAATAGGGCACTGTCTTTGCAGCATTTCCTGAGCTTCCTAGCAAGAACTAACTGTCCTCTCCTTTGTGCCGTTACTGTACTCTGTTCCCTTCATCTGTAGAACTAATGAATTATACTTTGCCATTCTTATTTGTTTTCATATATCTCTGCCCCCCCCCCACTTAAATATAGAGCAGAATTGTCTTGTGTTTAAATTTTCAGCTTTTCCCAGGATAGTGCCTATGACTTATTAAATACACTAAGTGTTTATGATCTTACTAATGGATTGAGTGAGCAGGTCAGTGTGAACAGAATACACGGCTGTACATTGCTTAATGATGGGGATGTGTTGTGAGAAGTGGGTTGTTAGGCAGTTTCTTTGTTGTGTGAATAGTATAGAGTATACTTACACAGCCCTCGGTGGTACAGCCAGACGTGACAAGGCCTGTGTGCTCCTTAGGGAACCATTGTTGTATATACAGTTTGTTAACTGAGACAGCTTATGTGGCACCTGCTTGTAATGTTTTCTGAACTTTGTTTTTTTTTGTTTGTTTTTTTTAATAGGAAGGTGCAGCAGTGTCAACAATTGGAAAAAAAGAAAATGTTACTGATGTTATTGAAAATGCTCCACAAGAACAAACAAAGAATGACAATTTGACATATGGTGATCGAGTGCAAAAAAAGGATAGACATGGTATGTTAGTGAAAATCTGAAAAAAAATTTGTGCTTCAATGTTGTTTTAAGAAATAGACATACAGATCCAGATATGACATCTATTTCTTTTAAATATTTTTCTTTTGTTATCTTCCTTTATGTTACTAACTTCTTGAATCTACTTCAACACTCTGAATTTTCTTTGCTATTTTATTTTATTGAAATATTCATGAATAGATATAGACTCATATACATATTTCAAATTTATAGTAATAAATGTTATCCTGTAACATACCTGTGACTATATTTTATAGATATGATGTCCACATTAGGATTAGGAGAAGAGGAGGATACAGAATCGCCTTGGGACTCTGAGGTACTGTCTATGTTGTGATTATTTTTATTTATTCACTTTTTAAAGAATTACTTAGTCATTTTTATTTATTATTATGTTTTTTAATTTTACTAGAGAGAGAGAAGACTGAGAGAAGGAAAGTGAGAAAGCAAGCCACCAGGTTCAGAATGGGAATTGTGGTAGGCCATGTGGGAGTCCAGTGCCTTCACCACTACCACACCACCTGCTTGCTCTGTAATTGTTTTGAAATATAAGCATTGAGTGATGTTAAAACATGAAAGAAGGTGCTTTTGCTTTTACTTTACTTCTTCATGTATGTCTACAAGGAGTTATTTCCTTATATTTTTCAACCTATAATTAATAACATAGTTATGTGCTAATATTACTGCTGTATATTACAATTCTACTAATCTGCAAGATTCATTGAATGAGGTCATTATAGGAGAGAATAGAAAATTAAAGCTTAGAGGTCATAAGAAATCAGTTTGCTTTCTAACGTTTATCTAAAATCTGAAGATTTATTCCAGGTCATTCTATGGTCAAATTATGATTCTATAGTATATATGGATATATAAAAGTCCTAATGACTGGGGCCAGCAGGTGGCATTGTGGTTAAGGCACTAGACTCCCACATGACTGACCATGGTTTGAATTCCAGACCTGGAGGCTTGCTTTCTCACTTTCCTGTTCTCTTGCTCTCTCTATCTTTACAAAATTGAAAATAATGATAATAAAATAAAATAAAAATTCTAATGCTGTTAGAACAGTCACGTGAATTTTATAACTTGGGATATGTTAAGTTTCAGTATACTGTTATTGGAGTGTCATATAGGAATATAGTGATTCGGCACTTGAGACCTTCCTAATGAGTTTTTGTTTTGTTTTGTTTTAGGTTTTTGCCATAAAGTATGTGTGTTCACTGGGGAAAGATAGAGAAGGAAAGTGAGAAATCATCCCTCATGGGGGATGGCCACACCACAATCCCTCCTCCTCCATTCTCCTCTCAAGATTTTGGGCACTCCATACACACGCTTGGCATGATTTTCAAGCTGCTGTGTCTGGGACTTGAACCATGTGGGAGGCCAGTGCCTTAACCATCACTCTGCCTGCTGGCCCCTCCTAAAGAGATTTTAAATGGTTTGGCTTTGAGTCAGTTTCTGTTATTGAGTACCAAACATGTACTTAGACAATTAATACTGAATCTCCAAGACAAGGGCTTACACTATAGAGGTAGGAACAGGAAAACAAGTAGCAAACACTTATAGGCAATAATCAGTGCTTCATATAAAGAAAACAGAAATGTTAGTTTAGATAATATTGAGGGAGTTTGTAATTAGGATAGAAATGGGAGTGGGACTGGAATTCTTTAGTCAGAAAAGATCTTTGAGTATGACATTTAAACTGCTAATTAAAGGATGAGAGGAAGCCAGCCATATGAAAAGTCTAGGAAGGGGATGTGCTAGACAGAGAAAACTGTTCTAATAGATCACATCTGGTCATTTTACCTTGGAATGACCAGGGAGTGGGAAGTGGGGTACTCATCATTAAAATCATTTTTATTGTTATTATGTGTAGAAAATAAAATGTGCAAACAAGTGTGTTTGGCATATTTTAGATGCTTAATAAGTAAAGGGTCTTATTCTTCTTATTTATAGCTTGCTATACTTTTTTTTTTTAATTATTTTATTTATCTTTATTTATTTAAATTTGACCAGAGAGAGAGAGACAGAGAGAACGAAAGCCGCCAAATTCGGGACTTGAACCACGGTCGACCATATGGGAGTCCAGCACCCTTAAACACCACGCCACCTACTGGCCCCATGGCTTGCTATACTTTTTGAAGTAATTTCTTAATTGAGAAAAAGTTGCATACTATATCTAATATTTGCTATTATTTAAATATAATGTAAAAGTTTTTCTTTGTCATTATTCTCAACTACTTTTGCTATTAGTCAAATTTTTATCAAAGTATATCCAGTGGACTAGCAGTTGGCATAATGGCTATGTTGTTGCACTCCCATGTAGTTGACCGCAGTTCGAGTCCCGGACCCAGTGGCTTAAACTCACGCTGGGCGTATGTGTGTGTCCAAGATCCCGTGAGGAGAATGGAGGAGAAGGGATTGCAGTGTGGCCATCCCCCCTGGGGGGATGATTTCTCACTTTCTGTTTCTCTGTCTCTCTCTGTCTTTTTGGAGAGCGCATGTGCCCTTTAGCAAAAAACTTTCAAAAAAAAGAAAAGTAAAGGAATCACCCCGCAGGGAGAAGGCTACACCACAATCCCTTCTCCTCCATTCATCTCCTAGGATCCTGGGCACACATCCACATGCACCCAGCATGGGTTTCAAACCACGAGGTCCAAGACTCAAACTGTCCTTGGTCATGTGGGAGTCAGTGACATAAGCGCTACACCATCAAAGAATATTTACAGGCCAGCTGGCAGTGTGGTGGTTAAGGTGGCTGGATCCTGTGCAGTTTTTGAATCCCACACCCAGAATCTTGAGAAACACTCTGGGCATGCATGCAAGCTTGCCCAAATCCCACAAGATGATGAAATGCAAGAGGAAGGGCCGCAGTTTGACCATTTCCCATGGGGGATGTTCTCTCACCTTCTCTCACTATCTCTTTCTGGTGAGCATGTGCCTTCTGACAGTTTAAAGAAAAAAATTAGGTATTTTTCAAGTCCTTGTTGATCTAAACGAAGCAACTTTTACAGTGTTCTGTTTGTGATCAACATGACAAACTTAATTTTCTTATCATGACAAGTACCTTATTTTAATGCTAAAAAAATTCAGATATTAGAAATATTTTAGGACCAGCCAAGTGACATGGTGGTTAAGGTGACTGGATCCCACATGGCCAACTATGCAGTTTGAGTACCAGACCTACCTTGAAAAACATGCTGGGTACATATGAGTGCATGTCCAAAATCTCAGGAGGAGAGTGGAGAAGGGATTGCAGTATGACCAGTCCTCCCTGTGGGACAATTTCTTGCTTTTTCTCTTTTTCTTTCTATCTCTCTCTGGTGAACACACATGCCCTATAGCAAAACTTAAAAACAAATATTTTAAATGTTTAATGCTGTAAATATTATAAATTTACTTATTGAAGAATTTATTTATGTATATTTTTGGAATTATATTTTATTTATTATCATTATTATTTTTTATAATTTGCTATAGGGTACATGTGCTCACCAGAAGAAGTGAAAAAGAGAGGGAGAGAGAGAGAGAAAGCAAGTCACCAAGTCTGGGAGTTGAATCGCAGTCAACCATTTGAGAATCCAGCACCTTAACCACCATACCACTTGCTGGCACCATATATGTATATGTATATATTTTTAAATATCTTATTTTTGGTAGGAAATGTAAAGTAGAGCTATAGGTATTTTGAAGTTGTTTCTTGTTAAAATATGCATGTGTTAGTATTTTTTCTGTGAATATGTTACTATCTTCTGTGCTCTGTTTAGAGAGGCAGTAGCTATATGAAGATGAAAGATAAGGTTGATGTAGAGAGCATATATGAGGTTCTCTATTGAAGTGTTTTGGTTTTCGGTATATCTTATGTCTCATCGCTTTTAAATGGAAAAGTCAGATATTTTCTTAGGAAGTGATTAGGAAATCTTTGTCCAACTCATTATTGATATTAATTTTAACAGAGCATCTCCGATAGTATACCATTGAAGTATGCAGACCCCTTCTCTGGGGCTGTAGAGAAAAAAGGAAAAAATCAAGTAAATGAACAACTGGAAGGTAAGAATTGTATTTTATAAAAAAAAGTCATTTAATAGAATTCACCCCCTGGTGGGGATGACCATGTTACAGTCCCTTCTCCTCCATTCTCCTCTCGAGAGAGTTTAAGCCACCGGGTCCAGGACTCGAACTCCGATTGACTACATGGAAGTTCAGCGACATAGCCGTTATGCTAACTGCTGGTTTCAGATAGAATGTTATTTAAAATGTGAATACTGATATATTCTAATAGCCAAAGAAAGTCATCTATTAAATGCATAGTAAAGAAAAAGAGAAGTAAAATGCTGAGAAGTTGCATATCTTAACAGGTGTCAGCAACAGAGTAAACAGAGTGCCACTGAAGGAGCTAAACCATTAGTTCTCTTTCAAGATACCGTAAAACCTGAGGAGAGTCAGAAAGTAATGACTAGGAAAGGAGTAACGGAGGGAATGGAGAATGAGAAAGACAAGGAGTGCAGGGAGTAAATTAAGGAAGAAGAAGGTGCACTTAGTGGAGAGTGGTAAAATTCTGGGTGGGTTATGATGCAGTTTCATGTAGAAAAATATATCTTGACTTTTCCAACAACCTAATAAAATGATCCCTTAGAAAAAGGAAGAGTGGAACTTAGAAATATGGGAAGAATATAAAGTGAGCCTCCAGTACCAAAACTTGTCAGAGAATAGAGCACACTTTTCCTAGCCTTTCTGTTTTTCTCACTATTGGCAAGGCTTTGAGGATTGAGATAACCAAGTGTGCAGAGCTGTGTTTATCTAATGTAGATGAACAGATAGTCGTACATGTATATAATTTAATGTTATATAAAACATGGCTAGTACAGTGTGGGAAGAGGGTGGGAAATGGCAGAGGGTGAGAAATAGGGAATCAAAAAATATATATAAGAAACAAGAAATAGAAGATTATTTGTCAACAATAATATGTAGGATTAAGCCAATATACAGTGTATTCTGGATGGGGAATCACATTTTGTATGCTGTAATGATGTTCAGTGAATGAATCTAAAATAAATTAATTTAAAAAAAAAAAGCATGGCTAGTTCATAGGATAGTATCATGTGGGCCAAAATAAGATAACTGGACAGAAGAAAGTAGGGTTCCTAGGGACAGGATAGGGAAACTTTAGCCTGATAAAAAGTTCATTGGAAAATCTATGAGTTCTAATGCAGTTTCAGTTTGGGAGACATAGTAGAGAGGAGTTTAGATTCCAAAAGGCAAGTTCAGGTGAAGGAATATGGAGGCAGACTCAGCAGAGACCAGAGTTTCTCAAACTGTGACATTGTTAAAGATGCATATTCTGATTGAGCAGGTATGGTATTCTGCATGTCTAACAAGTTCTCAGGTGATGCCAGTGCTGCTGGTCCTCAGACCACGCTCTGAGTAACAAGGATAGAGACATCCCTTCAGAGAAATCTAGTTCTTCCAGAACCACTGGATAATTGTTCAAGACATAACAGCATTAGGGGAAAGCGTTATTTGCTTTTATTTCTCAGGGTGTTTCTCCCTAGGAGAAAGGAGCAAAGAGGGAAAGAAATAGATATTCTAGATGTAAGATGCCGCTATGAAAGAGGGAAGAAGTAATAAGAATAATCCTTAAAAACAATGTCAAAATGGAAGAATCAAGATCACAGATAAAGAGATTACTTTTTTTTTTTTTTTGAAGAGGTTTTTGCTATAAGGGCGCATGTGCTCGCCAGAAAGACAGAGACAAAGAGATAGAAAGTGAGAAATCACCACCCACGGGGGATGGCTATGCCTCAATCCCTTTCCTTCCATTCTCCTGTTGGGATCTTGGGCACGTATGCACACGCGCCCAGCGTGAATTTAAGCCACCCGGTCCAGGACTTGCACCATGGTTGACTACATGAGAGTCCAGTGACATAGCCATTACATGAACTGCTGGTCCTAAGAGATTACTTTTGATAAGTGAAGAGGATGGTGAAGGAGGAAGGAGACGGTGAGAAAGAATTTAGCTAGGTAATTTTGAATTAATGTTGAGGTAACTTATGAGAATCCACTTTATTTGGTTTCAGTATATTCTCCATTTTATTTGGGTTTAGTATATTCGTACTCATACAGTGGGTGAGGTTACTGCTGCTCCAGAGATTACTGGCAAGAGGGGAAATGGTAAAATTAGGGTAAACTGCAGCCAGCCTGTCCTGACCCACAGGACAGTTGAACAGGTTTCTTGAGGGAAGGAGTGAGAGACAGGACGGGACAAGTGGCACAGAGTTACAACACGGAGACAACACAGTGTTACAACTCTTCAGGGTCTTTAGGGTCGTCTGGAGATTGTGGGCCAACCAGGGATCATGGTTATATACATGTTGGTGGGCAGTGATTGGTTGAATGAAGGATTGTAAAAGGTGGGTTATGATTGGTTGCTTTGTGGACCAATCATGAGGTGCCGGATATGCAAATCTGAGGGATTCTGAACTCACCGATTTGTTATGGGAAGTGACCAATCAGAGTATGGTTTTGAAGGTGAGGTTTTGAAGGGGAGCCAATTGTGGCCATCATGGGAAGTGACCAATCAGAGTATGGTTTTGAAGGGGAGCCAATTGTGGCCTTTGGCATTGTGTAATTGTTTGCTTTTTGAGAAACTGAAACCTAATGACCTTGGCAGACTCGCTGGTGTGCAGCCTCCCACATGTCCCCCTTTTCTGTTTTAATTTGAGAGATGAGGAAAAGGCCTGGGGGAATCCTACCTGTCTTAGGTTGGAGTCGTTTATGGAACAATACGTCCATTCTTACCCGTCATTGGAGAGTCCCATAGCTATGATGGGCCTCCTGTCTTAGGTGGAAGGACTGAACAATTATTGGGTTCATCAAACTCTCTTACCCATCTTTGGCTAACCGATTCAGTGTCTCAGGTGAGACCAGTATAGGGGTGTTGGTCTTCCATCTCCAATCTAGTATAGTGGACCTGGATAGGCCGCATAGTAAGCGAGTCAATTTGTTGTTTGAGGAATGACATGAGCTCATTAAATATAACAGGTCCCAGTGAGCAAACAATTAAAAGGCCGATGGATGGGCCCAGTAGGGGGAGCAGGAAAGGGAGGAGACCGTTCCAGGCAGACCTGCCAGAAGGAGATTTAAACCTCGTCTATTTTGAAGAACCACCTCAGCCGGGGAATCTAGTTGGTCTGAGATAAGACCCTCAGTGACTTGGCATAGATGGAGTGAATAACCCAAGCCAGTGGAGCCAACAGCTCTAGCTGCAGTTAGGGAAACATAAAGGCTGAGAGTTTTGAGATTTAAGAAGGCTAGCTTGGGCTAATGTTTGCCAGTCAGACAGTGTGAGCCAGCCCTCGGCAATAGCTTCAACTATAGCTAAGGTATATGGAGCAGTAGCTCCATATTGGGCAACCGCTGCCTTAATTTCTTTTACCATTTTAAAGTCAAACCCGCTGTGATGGCGCAAAACCTGTCCTTGGGGATCTGTAGTTTCCGTAACAGGGAATGTCTCAAAGTCTGTTGTATGTGATCCCTGAACTAGTTTTGTTTCTTTGTCCGTATTGGTTTTTAGTTTCTCTAATTGTGATACAAAAGGTATCTGCATGGATAATATTAAACCCACAATGTAGAAAGTGCTATATGGTGTGTAGACTCTTTTGCTATATCTCTGCATCAGTAACAACACAAACACATGCAGTGGAATAAAGTTGATGATAAACACATAACCACCCCAAGCAGAGACCATATAGAAATATGATAAACAGCAGCACATTGTCCAAAAAAACTGACCAAGTTTTTACTGATTTTACTCACAAGTAGTATGTGAACTGAAGTGCAAAAATAGCAATGCCTTCATTATCAAAGATCCAGCTACTGACTGAGATATATAGCCTGGTACAATTGCAATAAAACAAGCAGCTAAAAGTCCTGCTCCTTGCTTCCAAAGTACTAGTTCCCGGCGTTCGTTTTCTAATCGAATTTGTTCTTTTAATTGTTTTATTTCATTAATTATTTTTTGTTTTGGGTCAATAAGAGGCAGTGCTGAGGGGGTAGTGTTGTAGGGTGGCGGCCGTTTTTTGGAGGGCAACCATTCAGCCTCAGCCTCTAGGATTTCCTCCACTGAACTAGTTGATGACTCATTTTTCTTTGACTCTTGTAGAGCCTTAAGGTTGTTTTTCTTTTTAAATTTTTTGGATTTTTTGGGTTTTGTTTTGCCTTCGGGGCTTTTAACTTCTTCCCCACAATCTAGGGAAATAAGATCCTCTCCCTGTTCATTTTCAATTTTAGAGTCCTTGGTTAGAGTAGCAAGGGCTTCTTTTAAGTCCTGAGCGAATAGTTCATGCTGACTAAGCTTTTGTTCGTGCTGACTAAGCTCTTGTTCGTGCGGACTAAGCTCTTGTCCCATTATTACCCTTATTACTTATGAGTAAGCAACTTTTGTTACTTACCAGGATGATTCTCTGCTGTCCTCTTCTGCGGCCTTTCTCGGGACGATTCTCTGCCATCCCCTCCTGGACGATTCTCTGCCGTCCTTTCTCAGGACGTCTCTGCCATCCTTTCTCGGGATGATTCTCTGCCATCCCCTCCTGGACGATTCTCTTCCGTCCTTTCTCGGGACGATTCTCAGCCATCCCCTCCTGGATGATTCTCTGCTGTCCTTTCTCAGGACGATTCTCTGCTGTCCCCTCCTGGACGATTCTCTGCTGTCCTTTCTTGGGACGATTCTCTGCTGTCCTTTCTCGGGACGATTCTCTGCCGTCCCCTCCTGGACGATTCTCTGCCGTCCTTTCTCGGGATGATTCTCAGCCGTCCCCTCCTGGATGATTCTCTGCCGTCCTTTCTCGGGATGATTCTCTGCCATTCCCTCCTGGACAATTCTCTGCCGTTCTTTCTCGGGACAATTCTCTGCCGTTCCCTCCTGGACGATTCTCTGCCGTCCTTTCTTTGGGACGATTCTCTGCCATCCCCTCCTGGACGGTTCTCTGACGTCCTTTCTCTGGTGTTCTTCACTAGATCCTTCATACTCAGGTCCCTGTTTGGGCACCATGTGTCCCGACCCGCAGGATAGTTGAACAGGTTTCCTGAGGGAAGGAGTGGGAGATGGGACGAGCGACGCAGTGTTACAACATAGAGACTACACAGTGTTACAACTCTTCAGGGTCGTCCATTTATTGTGAGCAGCACAGAGACGACACAGTGTTACAACTCTTCAGGGTCTTCTGGAGATTGTGAGCCAGGGATTGTGGTTACATACAGGTTGGTGGGCAGTGATTGGTTGAATGAAGGATTGTAAAAGGTGGGTTATGATTGGTTGCTTTGTGGACCAATCCTGCGGTGCTGGATATGCAAATCTGAGGGATTTTTTTTTTTTGAGAGGTTTTTGCTATAGGGCGTATGCGCTCGCCAGACAGAGAGAGAGAGACATAGAGACAGAAAGCGAGAAATCACCCCCCAGGGGGGATGGTCACGCCACAATCCCTTCTCCTCCATTCTCCTCTCGGGATCTTGGGCACGCATGCACACGTGCCCGGCATGAGTTTTAAGCCACCAGGTCCGGGATGCGAACCGCGGTCAACCACGTGGGAGTCCAGCGACATAGCCATTACGCTAACTGCTGGTTCCCAAATCTGAGGGATTCTAAGCTCACCAATTTGCTATGGGAAGTGGCCAATCAGCGTATGTTTTTATTTATTTATTTATTATTATTTTTGTGTATATACATTCAATCACATTGTTTGGCTTACAGTGTGACCATTTCAATATGTGAACATTTCTCCCCAGTCCCGTTGATCAAAATATCTTCAACCTATAACACCAC
>NW_006159427.1:5226397-5226799 GCF_000334495.1 Tupaia belangeri chinensis
TTTTTTTTTTTCTAGGTCAGAGGTTTTATCTTCTACATCGGAGATTCAATCTTCAGCATGGTCTAATCGGCTCTTAATACTTTCCAGAGAGTTTTTGATGTCCTGTATTATGGACTTTATCTCTAATAGTTCCACCTGATTCTTTTTCAGAGTATTTCTTCTTTCATATCCTGGAAGGACTTCCTAATTTCCTGCAGTTCGTTGTCTCTTTTCTGTTCCAATTCACAGAATTTGGTCACCATGAATGTTCAAAACTCTTTGTCTTTTTGGTAACGTCCTCCATATTTATGAGACTTGGAGGGGCATTTTCCTTTGTTGGAGACATATTTCCTTGTTTATTCAGACCTGAGGCTCTTTTTCTACTTCTAGCCATTGGAAGATGTATTCTCTTTGCAAACCTCT
>NW_006159427.1:5227031-5245076 GCF_000334495.1 Tupaia belangeri chinensis
CGCCCCCCCCCCCCCCCCCCCCCAAAAAAAAAAAAAAACTTCTTAGGGGAACATTTCTCCCACTAGGAGTAGGAGTGTTTCTTTTTGTCTGGGAATAGATGTTTGCTGAAGTCTCTCTTCTGTTGTTTTTACCAATGTGATCTCAAGAGGGGAACTCTACTGAGATGTCTAAAAAGCAGTATCTCCGTTTTCACAGGTTGATCAGTGCAAGGAAGGATCCCAGAGACACTTGCCTTACTAGGGAATTTCAGATATATGATTCTAGACCTGTCTCGTCCCTCTGTCAGTGTAAAAAGTGAAGAGGAGAGGATATTATGAAACGAAATGAAAGACAACAGAGAGAGATAATGAAAAAGTCGCGTGCCATGCATTAGCACGGCACGTGATTTCACCAGAGGCCTGTAGGTGGACCTTGTGTCTGCTACCTGGAAGGGACAGTCTGTGGAAAGAGGCAGAGCTAGGAATTACCAAGAGAATAGATGGGCTCCAAGGGGGAAAAAAAAGCTGCAGAAAATTTCTATCTACCTACCAAGGAGGTGGAATCTTGGGCTGGGGAGACTGGAAGTGGGGTGGGGGTCAGAGATGACCCTCCCTCAGTGTCCCTTGCTGAACAGAGGCCTGTAGCTGGACCTTGTGGCTGCTGCCTGGAAGGGACAGTCTGTGGAAAAAGAGCCAGAGTATGATTTTGAAGGTGAGGTTTTGAAGAGGAGCCAATTGTGGCCTTTATGGGAAGTGGCCAATCAGAGTATGGTTTTGAAGGTGAGGTTTTGAAGGGGAGCCAATTGTGGCCTTTGGCATTGTGCAATTGTTTGCTTTCTGAGAAACTGAAACCTAATGACCTTGGCAGACTCGCTGGTGCGCAGCCTCCCACACCAGCCCTTTCTCCTCTCCATAACTATCAGGTATCAGCAATCTATGTTGTATCAGTATTATTTATTCATTGAGATTAATTTGAATATAGAAGCATTGACTGTGTGTTTTAAGATAACTAATTATTTGGTAAGATAGTTTCATTTAACTTCTTTGAAAACTAACATGATAAAAACAAACTAACCTAACTTTGGAAATGAAAGAAATTATAAAGTTCATTCCTTGAATACTAATTTGTTGGGACCAGCAGTTGGTGTAATGGCTATGTCGCTGGACTCCCATGTAGTCGACTGTGGTTCAAGTCCTGGACCTAGTGGCTTAAACTCATGCTGGCGTGCATGTGTGTGTGTACCCAAGATCCTGAGAGAAGAAGGGAGGAGAAGGGATTGCGGTGGGGCGAAGAATGGAGGAGAAGGGTAGTGGGGTTTGTCCATTCCTTCGGGGGGGTGGGTGATTTCTTGCTTTCTATCTCTCTGTCTTTCTGGAGAGCACATGCGCCCTATAGCAAAAACCTCTCAAAAAAAAAGAAAAAAACAACTAAATTGTTATTTTCAGTAAATACTGCACTGATTTCAAAATATACAATTATTTATATTTAACAATTCTGTGCCAATTTATTTTTTCTTTTTGATAGCTATGCTTGTATGTTGAAAGCTAATTACATATTATTTCTTAGATGTGTTTTATGTACCTTCTTTTATGAGTGGATCAAGAAACTTTAAGATGGCTAAACTAGAGGATACAAGAAATGTAGGCATGCCAGTAGCTCACATGGGTATGGAAAAAAATGAGTATTTTAATGAACTGTTATTCTACAAGTGTATCCAAGCTGGTCAATTCTGAATACTTTCTCTGATGATAAATGCATTCAGCTAGACCATCATCAGAGTTCGGTCATAACTGAACTGATAGTTGTCACAGACAGTTGTCATCACAACTCTTTATGTCCTAAATTACAAGACAGATGGGAGAACATGATAAACACTTGTAGTATAATGGTATAAATGATTTCGATATGTTCCATTAAATATATGCTGCTGCATTCCACCATCTGCTTTGACATTTATGCTCTCAGGATGATTTACATCTCCAATTAAAGATCGTTTTTCTCCCCATCAGTCAGCATGTTCATATTGGTATATTGTGCACTTTTCTATTTTAGTCATAGGCATTTGGAACATAATCCCACTTTTGAAATCTTAACTGCATGTGTCCTAAACCTATTTTCCTTCAGTATATTTCTGTCATGTTTCTGTCCTAACCAAAAAAAAATCACCCAAAACCTAAAGTAACCATTTCCAAGTCAAGCCCGAGGATTCAGCTCCATACTAACTCTGCATGAATGTGTGAAGTGGTTTTGTCATATTTGCATATAATTGATATCGGTCCCCTTTGCTTTTTAGAGTCTCCTGCGAAGTCTTCTCCCTTGATGGTAATAACTTATTTTTTTTTATCTTGAATTATTAACTATATATTGTATGAAAAATACATTACTTATTTATCATCTTGTTCCAAAACCTATTCAGTCTACCCTTGAAATGAAAGGTTCTGTACCAAATAAAGCAATAGGAGTGACGGATGGACCAACACCAAGATCAGGTAAATTTTGCAATACACATTTAACTCTGGAAACAAATATGTTAAAATATTTCAAATGTTCGTAATCTTCTTATTCCTGATTGTTGTATTCCACTTTTGATGGAAGGGCTTGACGTAAATGACAATATCATTGTTGATATCTATCTTTGAAAAAAATATATTCAGAAACATAAGAAAAAGAGATTTTAAAAAAATGTAAGCTTTAACTCAGATGTTTCTGATATTATGTTTTGATACCCTAAAGTACCAAATTTGTAATTCCTGTATTTGGTAGGGATACAGAGGTTAATCATGAGACTCTAAGTTTTTCCACTGTTTTTGAATGCTCATTGGAGTTCTGATCTTCCAAGGAGAAGCTTTACTTGCCAACTTGTCATTTGTGTTTTACCTTTAATTATTTCATTTTAATATTACTTGATGAGCTTAAACCAGTCACATTTTCTGATTTTGCAGGCTTTGCGTGTATGCGTGTGTGTGTGTGTGTGTGTGTGTGTGTGTGTGTGTGGTGTCTCCTGTCTTTGATTATCAAATATGGGGAAAGTAATCGATCACTCTCTAATGACTGGTAGATACAGTTTTCTAAAACAACAATCCTAAAACTTTTTGGCATTAAGGTCCTTTTATACTGTTAAAAATTATTACAGATCCCAAAGATCTTTTATTTAATTGAGATGTATCTATTGGTATTTACTGTATTAGAAATTAAAATAATTTAAGTACAATTGTTCACAGTCATATATTCCAGCAGTCATTACAGCTGTGACCCACTAACCATTACAGCTCTAGTGTTATGACACATCATGTCTCAGAAAAACTCTATTGTATTCTTTTTCAAATTAAAAAAAAATTTATTATAATTATTTTTTAAATTTTGAACAGAGGGAGACAGAGAGAGAGAGCTCAGGGTGCCAGGTCTGGGACTCAAATTGTGGTTGGCCATGTGGGAGTCCGGCACCCTTAACCACCATGCCACCTGTTGGCCCCTAAAGATTTTTTTTTAAGAATTATTAATTTTATTTATTATTATTATTATTTTTAAATTTGACTGGAGAGAAAGTGAGAGAGAAAGGGAAAATGAGAAAGCAAGCTGCCAGTTCTGGGAGTTGAACTGTGGTCAACCCTGTGGGAGTCCAACACCTTAACCACCACACTACTTGCCAGCTCCAAGATTTTCTCTATTGTTTTCTTACAAGAAAATGAAGTTGAAAATAGCAAATAACAGTGTTGTTTGACCTCTTGAATCCCTTGGATGTATCCTGAAACCCCTGGATCTCAGATCACAATTTAGAACCACCAATTTAGTGGGCCAGCAGATGGTGTAGTGGTTAGGTTGCACGACTCCCATATGGGTGACCAAGGTTCGAGTTCTAGACCCAGTGGCTTGAGAATCATGCTAGCCACATGTATTTGTGTGCCCTAGATCCCAGAAGAATGAAGGAGAAGGGATTGTGATGTGGCCATCCCCTGGGGGAAGGGGGAAGGTTCACTTTCCCTTTCACTGTCTGTTTCTCTCTCTCCAGTGAACCACACACATCCTAAGACAAAAACCTCTGAAAGAAAAAAAACAAAACCCATGAATTTAAACTATGTACGTAGGATCTGTGTATGTCAAATGTAAAGGTGGCCGGGTGGCGATAGCACATAGGTAGTGTGCCATTGCTTGGGATGCTGCCAACCCCTCCTTCACTTGTCTTAAGAAATTTAAATCTGTTTTCAAAGAAAAATACTTCTGTTATATATTTATTTTCTGTCTCATGGTATTCTGTACTCTTTGGGTCTAGTGTAGACCTAGACTTATCCTATTTTCTAGAGGAACTATTAGCTCATGAAAAGCTATCTTTTAAATTATGCATTTATGATGTTTATTAAAGGCATAAAAAGTGAGCTCTGAAGATATTGGTGTGCTGTGGGAAGAACATCTGGTTGTAATTAAAGTTGTTTTAAATTATTTATTATTTAAAAAATTTTAATGCCATGTCTCTAGAACACACAGTACTGATATGCATATTTCAATTTTTTTTCTTCTGGAGAGAGATTTTTATTATTGGGTGTATGCTCTTGCTGGAGAGACAGAAATGGAGAGACAAAAAGCGAGAAATCACCCCCCAGGGCAGATGGCCACGCCACAGTCCCTCCTCCTCCATTCTTCTCTCAAGATTTTGGGCACATACACTTGCCCTCAGTGAGTTTTAAGCAGCCAAGTCCGGGACTCAAACTGCGGTTGGCCACGTGGGAGTCCAGTGATGTAGCCATTACACCATTTGCTGAATATTTAAATTTAAAATGGTTTAGGGCCAGCAATGGCCTGGTGGTTAAGGTGCTGGTTTCCACATGATTCACAGCATACTTCAAGTCCCAGACCCTGCAGCTTGAAAATCACACTGTGCATGTGTACAGACATCCCCAAAATCCTGAGAGGAGAAGGGAAGGACAGCAGCGAGGCTATCCCCCTTGGGGGGTGATTTCTCACTTTCCCACTCTCGCTGTCATTCTGCCTCTGGTGAGTACACATACCCTATACAGAAAAGCTATAAATAAATAAATAAATAAATAGCCAGGCAAAAATAAATAAATGAATAAAAAAGTCAGGCTAGCTAAATAAATAAATAAATAAATAAAAATTTAGGTTAAATAAATAGGCAAGTTTATATTATTAAAAAATTCATTAATAAATAATACTCTCCGGAAAACAAAATATGTATTCGAAGTTGTATAGTGTCACCAAGGGAGGGAGAAGAAGGCAGGGGGGCGAGGTGTGAGTGGTTGGCAGTGGAAAGGGGAGGGCAGGGGTCGTGGGGATTCTGAGCCATGGGCTGGTCTCAGGGACGGATAAAAAGCTGTCGCGCCCTGTGTAAGGGCAGCCAGGAAGGAAGGGCGCACTTGCGCCATGAGAGTTCCATGGGGCTGTGCTGGCGGGTGTATCCGTGGGCAAGGGCCAAGGGCCAGGCACGCGCTGTGCTGGGATATCAGTTGGGCACTGGACCTGACTTGGCTACACGGCTGTGGCACTGCGCCTGCTCGGTCCTAGCGCCCCTCGACTTCACACTCCTTAAAGCCGCCCTTGGGCAGGAACCAAGGCACCACAGGCAACTGTGGTTGCCGAAGACCCCGGCTGTCCTCGGAGAAGCTGCCTGTGCGCATGGGCCTGGTGATCACCTAGGAGGAGGAGCCCAGCTTCTCAGACATCATGAGCCTCATGTCGTGTGGTGTGTTGTGGTGTGGTGTGGTATAAGGCAGTAGGCATCTCCTACATTAGGGTCTACGACCACCATGGAATTAAGAAATTATTCCAGATCCATGGATGACATTTTAAAACAAGAAGAAATTCTGGGCATAGATTGTTCCAAGTACTCACCAGAGTTTGGAGGCTGTAATGACAAAGATGATCAAGGTTTCTTTTATTTTTGAATTTTTAAAAATAATTATTTTATTTACCTCTGTTTATTTTAATTTAACCAGAGGAGGACAGAGTGGGGGGTGAGGGGCAGTGAAAAAGCAAGCTGCCAGGAGAGAGAGAGAGAGAGAGAGAGAGAGAGAGAGAAAGAAAGTGAAAAAGCAAGCTACCAGGTCCAGGATTTGAACCACAATTGACCATGTGGGAGTTCAGTGCCCCTAACCACCATGCCACCTGCTGGCCCCAAAGATGGTCAAGTTTTAAACTGTCATTCGGCAGTGAATGCGCTATTCCCAGCAGATGGAAAAGCAGATACTGTGAGAGGTGCCCAGGACTTTTGCCAGTTCATAGCCTAGCAGCAAAAGATATCCACAGATTGGATGTAGACAGGCTAGACATTTACTCGGTTCTGATGGGTGCCCTGATCCAGACTTACTGTGGGAGTTCGGTCCTGTGGGCTGCATGTTAGGCTTTCTTCCCCGGCACATCAGATTGACGGAGATGATCTCTTCACCTTCTCCCGAATGTCAGCTGTGGACTTTTTTTCTGCTCTTAGTCAGTATGCAGCCTGCAAACTGCGTCTGGCAAAGTAGTGATCCCCGACTGCAGAATGTGACTTCAGGCTTTTGGAGAAAAGGACCCCAGTGACTCTGATGTTTACAAAGCACCTATGAAACCTTGTTCATAATTCTTATAATTCATCAACAAACACAGAGAAGTATCTTACTTGAGAGTGTGTGTGTACATGTATTCATGTCTGTGTGTATGGAAATACACTTATAAATAAGGGAAGTGTTGGAGGAGGAAATACCTGCACCTTTGAGCAACTAGCAGCACTATTTTAGGAGCAGAAATTTTAGATTTAAAGACTTTAGCCCCACCTGCTTCCCTGTTTTTGTGGGAGAAGAAAGGATGATTAGAGCTGTTTCAGTTGTTGTTTGGGGGGAGGAAAATAATGTTTGTTTGGTCTTTCCCAGTGGCCAACCTTTAATTTTTAAGAATAATATATTGATTTATTAAGTGGAAGCATTCTGAGCTTGAGAAGCTCCAGGGGGATGGAGTTCTATGTTGCTCACATGTTAAAAGTTTGCTCACCTTTGGAGCAGAGCAAGTACCTGTCTTCAGATATCTGTCCATTTCCTCCTCTATTTGGTATTCCATGCAACTTACAAATCTTGCTCTGGTGTTCTGGGTTTTTTCAGATCATTTTGTAAAGGACTTTTAGTACATTGACATAAAAATTTAAGTATTGAATTAGCCAGTTTTATTATTTTTAAAGAATTATTTTATTTAACTTTATTTATTTTTATTTTTTTTTGAGAGGTTTTTGCTATGGGGTGCATGTGCTCGCCAGACAGACAGAAAGCGAGAAATCACCCCCCATGGGGGATGGTCACGCTGCCCCTTCTCCTCCATTCTCCTCTCAGGATCTTGGGCAGGCACGCACACGTGCCCGGCGTGAGTTTAAGCCACCGGGTCCGGGACTCGAACTGCAGTCGACTACGTGGGAGTCCAGCGACATAGCCATTATACTAACTGCTGGTCCTTACTTATTTTTAATTTGACCAGAGAGGGACAGAGTGAGAGCAAGCGAGAGAGAGAGGGAAAGTGAGAAAGCAAGCTGCCAAGTCCAGGATTCAAACCGTGATCGGCCATGTGGGAGTCCAGTGATCTTAACCACCATGCCACCTGCAGGCCCCCAAATTAGGCAGTTTTAAAAAAGGTAAATAAGGCATAGTCTTTTTTTTTTTTTTTTTTTTTTCCCCGAAGAGGTTATAGGTGCGTGTACTTATAGGAAAGACAGACAGAAAGCAAGAAATGACCCCCCAGGTGATGACCATGCTGCAGTCCCTTCTCTGTTCTCCTCAGGATCTTGGGCATGCACGCACATGCACACACACACGCACGCAGCATGAGTTTAAGCTTCTGGGGCCAGGATTCAAACCGCAGTCGACTATGTGGGAGTCCAGCGACAACCATTACACCATTTGCTCTTCCCAGTAAGGCACAATCTTTAAAGGAAAACTTCCTTTGAAAGGAAAGAAAATTTCTATTTCCTTTTTTGTTTGACTGAATACTTTGGGAAGTTATTAAGGCACTCCTTTTCTCAAAGTAGTCTCTTCCTCTTTGGAATAGTGCATTTAGGGCCATGTTAATACCCAGAAGTTTTACTTAGTACATCTGGATGGTGACTTTGCATAAACGATCTTTAAGTAGGATCGAGGACTTTGTAGGGAAGAAAATATTATCAAAGTCTAATTTACTGTTTTTCTCTATGACAGAACAACACTGTTTTTTGTTATTTTTTAAATTAATAAATTATTTAATACGTGTTTAATGTTTCTTACCTCACTACTGAATCCTTGGACAGAATCCATTCTTTTTATTTCATGGCCTTTCAGAGAGCTTTCTAATCAACAAATGTACAATAGTTATTTAAAACTGTACCTTTAGAATGGAGTAGTTCAAGTATTAGATCTCAGGAGTCTGAGAAATAGCAAAGAAGACTGGATTGGAAAAGCATGCTCTGGAATTGCTAGTCAAATTCTGAAGCTATGAAAAATAAATGTTTCAACTTTGGATTACAAAACCCCATTTATGATTTTAAAAATATACTTGAAATAAAAATGATTAAACTAAAGTAAAAAGAAATTGTGAGAACAGCAGATGGTGTAATGGTTATGTCGTTGGACTCCCATGTTGACCATGGTTCGAGTCTTGGACCTGGTAGCTTAAAATTCACACTGAGCACATGTGCCTCTTTGCCCAAGATCCCGAGAGGAGAATGAAGAAGAGATTGCAATGTGGCCATCCCCCCTGGGGATTGGCTTCTTGCTTTCTTTCTCTCTCTGTTTCTCCGGCGAATGCATACGCCCTATAGCAAAACTCTCAAAAATAGATAGATAGATAGATAGATAGATAGATAGATAGATAGATAGATAGATAGATAAATAAAAAGAGAAAGAAATTGCTTAGTGAATCAAAGTAAATAACACTAAAAGGTAAAAATGTGGGTGAAAAAAACAAGAGATGACAGTTAAACTTATCTGACTGAATGGCAACAAGTATAGGGTATGTAAAATACAATAAGCCATGAAGGACCAACATGTTTGTGGGGGAGAGGAGGATGTGGGACTGCTTCTCTGAAAAAAGAATGTGTACAAATTGGTCAAGTTTGTATTATGTATCTTCTAATAAATGAAAACTTTGCTTTCAGATTGGGATTCTACTAGTTTGAACCTCAGTAGTAAGACTTGTCAAAGATCCAGAAATTTGAAAGTTGATAAATGTCCATTTGTATCACAATCATTGACCAAAATTCAGTCAGCATCCTCACTATTGGGAAAGAAGACCTTAAAAGACAAAGAAGGAGAAAAGCATAATATTGGAGCTGTGTTTCTATTAGGAAATTACAGTCTCCATGATCTGTGTGAATCACAGCTACCAGATAACAAAGAGAGCAAAAAAGGTAATACATGAAGAAGCATAGAAAATTCAGAGTACTTCTGCCTGGCTTCGTAATACCATAGTTCTGACTTTTCTGAAATCGTTTTGTAACAAAATTTACTTTGTGTCTACTTCCTTCACAACCTACAACCAAACAAGGCATTCATATTCTTTTAAGTACATACATTGTAAAGAGAATTAGGAAAAAGAGTAATTTCGTTTAGGCTGCTATGTAGCATAAATGTGAGAGTGAGTACCAGGATTATATTTAGAACTTTTGGCCTAGATGGGAAAACTCAGTAAAGATCTAAGGTTGTCTACTCAAACATAATGTGATTTCTTTGCTTTTGCTTTTACAGCTCTCAATTCTGAAGTTTTAGTAATATGATATGCAATATAACTGAAAAAGCCACCTTTCAAAGCCAAATATTAAATTATATCTTATAATTTCTACGACTTTATGGATTACAGAATTGACTTTCTCAGACTTAATGGGAATCATTTAGAATTTGCTATGCAGGAGGGTCTCCAAACCTGGTCCATGAACTAGTGCAAGACAGTAGCCTGTTGCCCACCTCCCCCTCCAGCCCTGGTTGGTCAGTGTGGGGTGGGTGGTGGGCAGTTGCACTACAGAGGTGTTGGGGTGGCTGCACAGCAAGGCGTGGGCCATGGGCCAGCAAGGCTCTGTTTGTATTTGCAGCCATTCCCCATCACTCAAATTGCTGCCTGGGCTCTACCTCCTGTGGGGTCATTGGTGGTACTTGATTCTCCTGTTGTGTGATTGTTTCACTGTATGTTGGCAGCGTGTTCACGGTGGAAATGGGGTGCATGGTGTATGTTGTGTACTTGGGTTTTCCTGGGAACAACCCCTATGCCAACCCTCCCAGCCCAGGGATTGTCTTCCACTAGGCTGGTCTAGGCTGAGGGAAAGGTTGGGGACTGCTGCTCTACAGTATCTTCTCAGCCCTGCCCAGAGCCTGCCATCTTCTTTTAATGAATAATAGTTCACAAGGAATATTGATTTTAAGGGGTACTGTATCATTTAAAACTATATGAAGATCAACCCTAACTTTACTAGTACTCAGTTGATTAACTGCATCTACTCTGCACTCTATTTTATGTACCAGTAAATTCAGTGCCCTTAATCAATCATAACATCAGGTCTGTAGTAATAAATCATACATTATTTTTTCACCCATATAATTTTTTTTCTTACTCGAAGAATTAGCATTGAATTTTATATAAGATTTTCAGTTGTCTCCTAGAGTAGTGACTGCAGGCTATGTAAGTCCAAAGTTATTTAGCTGTACAAGTGACTTGTGTGCTCTTACTCTTCATGAGCTTGGCAGATTCAAAAAACAAAGCTTTTAAAACAAAAAACCTAGGGTGAGTTCCCTCAGCCCAGGAAGATGTGACACAAAGAAACTATCAAGTGAATTCCACAATTTAAACAGTTCATGTAGATTGTTTCCCTTTCCACTGATGACATTTTGTAAATTAATGAGTGGAGTCCAGTTCTTTAGAGATCTAGATTAGTACATTTATTAATTTAATAAAAATTAGTTATACTGGACTCTGATTATTTTTATTTCCTAAGTATTTCTGGAAACATTCCCTTAGTTTAGGCCTGCATCTTTACTTTTAGTTTTGCTCTCTTGTCTTCCAATTTGTGACCCTCTATTCAACTCATATGCCCCTTAAATTCATCTTGCCCCCATCACTTAAAGTCATCTGTCTCAATGCAAATATGATCATAAACCACTCTTTAAAATATAAATGTTCAGGGAACCAGCAGTTAGCGTAATGGCTATGTTGCTGGATTCCCACGTAGTTGACCGCGGTTCGCTTCCCGGACCCGGTGGCTTAAAACTCACGCTGGGTGTGTGTGCGTGCGTGCCCAAGATCCCAAGAGGAGAATGGAGGAGAAGGGATTGCGGTGTGACATCCCCCCTGGGGGGTGATTTCTCGCTTTCTGTCTCTATTTCTCTCTCTGTCTGGCGAGCGCACGTGCCTTATAGCAAAAATCTCTCCAAAAAAAAAGTGTGTGTGTATATATATATATATATATATATATATATACACATACATATAAATGTTCAGGGCTGGCAGGTAGCATGGTATGGTGGTTGAGGTCCTGGACTCCCACCTTGTCAACTATGGTTCGAGTCCCAGACCAAGCAGCTTGCTTTCTCACTTTCCCTCTCTCTCTCTGTGTCTCTGGTCAAATTAAAAAATGAATAAATGAATAAATAATTCTTTAAAAAGAATTTTAAAAAATTAAGTATCTTAAAATTACATGTAAGGCTTTCTGGTCCTGACTTCTGCCTGATTCTCCATTGTCAGCACTTTCCTCTGCTGCCTTTTTCTCTGGCATTACTGAACTGCGGACAATGCCTCCTCACAATCCCCATATTTTAGACAAATACAGACCCTATTTAATGCTTCTGTCCCTCTCTTGGTACTGCCTTGCGTGCTCACACTCTTTACAGCCTCTGCCCCTTTTAATTAGGATAATCTCACTCTTTAAATCGCAGCTTAGGCATTATTTCTAGAGAAGCCATTCCTGACACCTCTCATGTACATTCTCTATACTCCAATGCCTAGCTCTTTGCAGATACTCCATAAGTAATTATTGAGTATTAGAAATAAAGACTGTTAACAAAGATTATGTAATAGATTGTCCCTAGTAGTCTAGGAGCCAAGAAAATAGACATTGAAAGATGCAGTAGACAAATAGGGACCAGCAGGTGGTGTGGTGGTTGAGGTTGTAGATACCCACATGACTGACTGTGGTTGAGTCCCAGACATGGAGGCTTGCTTTCTCACTTTTCCTCTCTCTGTCTCTCTCTGGTCAAATTAAAAAATTATGATAATAAATAAAATTAAATAAAATAATTCTTTAAAAAAAGATACCAGTAGAAAAATAGATCAGGTACTAGGGTAGAACTAAGGAAAGAGGTTTTTATTTATCTAGGGGGAAGAGCCATAATCAAAGAAAACTTCACATAACAAGCTGAATCTTAAAAGATGAAAAGAAGTTTGTCAGGAAGGTAGAGGAAAATAATTCAAATATAAGGAAAAAAGTGTACACTGATAAAGGTATAAAAAGTAACAGTAATTTCAGAAACCGTTAATAATGACGAAGTGCATAGCATGTTGTTGAAACAGTCCTCTTACGAGGCAGAGAGGAATGTAGTGTGACTTAATGTTTCTACTGGACTTTAACATTTTGTTTCTGACAGTCTGTTTGTTTGTGTGATGTGGATGAATTTGTGAACAAATCTGAGAGACGTTTGTGTGCCTTTGCACCTAGTGACATCTAGTGTCTCCCACTCCAAGGGGTTTGTGACGTTTTAGATAATTAAAACTATTTCTTAAAGAAGAAAATATTCATCTAAAGATTACATTAAAACATTCAACTGACTGGGACCAGTAATTAAAGTAATGGCTATGTCACTGAACTCCCATGTAGTTGACTGCAGTTCGAGTCCTAGATCCGGTGGCTTAAACTCAAGCTGGGCGCATGTGCGTACGTGCCAAAGATCTCGAGAGGAGAATGGAGGAGAAGGGATTGCGGCATGGCCATCCCCCCTGGGGGATGATTTCTTGCTTTCTCTGTCTCTCTCTGTCTCTGGTGAGCGCACGTGCCCTGTAGCAAGAAAAAAAAAAAAAAAAAAAACTTTCAACTGACAAAACTGAATGTTCTATTTTAATAAAGGCTATAACTTTTATCTAACTGTTCTAAGCAGTTCATTTTAACAAATATTTGGATTTGTCAGCAGAACTAGATTTAAAAATGACAGCAGAGGAAGAACAAGAAAAGCTTGATGGAAGTGCGAAAAAACAGCTGAAGGTATGGAAATATTTACTTTTAAATTTCTGATTTAATATTATTGTCTTTGCTTTATTAGCATGCATAGTCAAAATTCAATTACCTTTCAGCTAGACTTTTAGAATTAATAGATCGTAGTTAAATATTTAATTTTTCTTTCTTTTTTTTTTTTTTTTTTTTTGAGAGGTTTTCGCTATAGGGCGTGTGCGCTCACCAGACAGACAGAGAGAGACATAGAGACAGAAAGCGAGAAATCACCCCCAGAGAGGATGGTCACGCCACAATCCCTTCTCCTCCATTCTCCTCTCAGGATCTTGGGCACGCACGCACACGCGCCCAGCGTGAGTTTTAAGCCACCGGGTCCAGGAAACGAACCGCGGTCGACTACGTGGGAGTCCAGTGACATAGCCATTACGCTAACTGCTGGTTCCCAATATTTAATTTTTAAAGCATTTTTAATTAGTTATAAAAATTAAAATATTCTTAAAATCTATAGTAACTTATAGGTAAACTTTATCCTGTAATTCAGACAAAAAATTTCTTGAATATGAATTGTTCTTCTATTTTTATAACCACCTTATATAATAAAAATTAAATCAAATATTGAATCATATAATTAAGCAATTGAAATTTTTTTTTTCATCTTTGGAGGAAGTGTTTAATAAGCAGACTTTATTTAAATAAATTCTCCAGGAGACTAGGGAGGGATCACAGTGTGAAGACCTTGTGGGGGGGAGGGGGGTGTGTATCTTGTTCATGTAAGACATAAATTAACTTAAAAACAAAATAAACCACAGCTATGGTTCATGTATACTGAATGTTATTTCAGAAGCGGGTCCTTCTTTATTATTGCTACTTATCACGTTTACTTGTTAATAGCTTCTAAAAAGTATCCTTCCCATTTATCTCTTTAAAAATAAAGTACCTTATTAAATAAACCAATGGATCGACTTACAAGCCACCAAAAAGCAAACACTTGCAAGTATTTTTTAAATTATGTACTGATTTACTTTGAAAGTGTACCACTAAGGAATAGGTTATAGGGAGCATGAAGAATTAGATGCAGGTCATACCATAATTACTGATTTTCACTGTATATCCTGTTGTAATGGGAGCAACCACAGCAGCT
Source organism: Tupaia belangeri chinensis (assembly GCF_000334495.1). Classification (NCBI taxonomy): domain Eukaryota; kingdom Metazoa; phylum Chordata; class Mammalia; order Scandentia; family Tupaiidae; genus Tupaia; species Tupaia belangeri. Next base: position 5,241,303 of record NW_006159427.1, read on the forward strand.
GGCTTTTCATTGTCAAGAAGTTCTGTTTTTTTCTGTGATTTCTGTTGCATCTTGTTCTTGATTTCTGTCTCAATTTTGGATTTTTCAGCTGTAAGAGCATCACGTACTCTTTTCCTAGTGGCCTTTTCCAATAACACCTTTATTTCTTCTAGATCTTTCTGTAGCTCTTCCACAGTCGAAGCCATGGTCTTGCTGAGCACTGACCACCCGAGCCGCAGTCGCGCAGGAAAGGGGCAGCAATTGAAATTTTTAACATTATAATAGAGATGACCACTGATTTAGATTTGTGTTACAAGAGTGATTATTCCCAGTGGCTCAAAATTTGCAGTTTTATATTGCCAGTCATGAATAACAAGTTTAAAGACTTATTTTGTTCTGTGGTCTTTAAATAACTTCAGGTTTTACAGAGAGAGTGGGATCATAATTAAGAGAATCTTACCTTTCTTAATGGGATCTTTGGAGTTTAGGGTACAAACAATAACTTTTCTTTTTTAATCATTTCAGTGTCAGAAATCAGTAAATAATACGAGATTTTAAAAAGTCTTTTGTCAGGACCAGCAGTTAGTGTAATGGTTATGTCACTGGACTCCTATATAGTCTACCACGGTTTGCATCCCGGACCCGGTGGCTTAAAACTCAGCGCGTGCATGTGCGTGCATGCCCAAGATCCCGAGAGGAGAATGGAAGAGAAGGGATTGCGGCGTGGCCATCCCCTTGGGGGGTGATTTCTCGCTTTCTGTCTCTCTGTCTCTCTCTGTCTGTATGGTGAGTGCACGTGACCTATAGCGAAAACCTCTCTAAAAAAAAAAAAAGTCTATTGTCATAGTGGACAAGAACATATTAGAAGTAAACTTAAGCAGATAGTTTATATAGTGTAATGCATCATAATGTGTCATTAAAATTTAAGAATTTGCTTTTCTTTCTGATTGGCGTTAATTGATTTGGCTCCTAATAATCTTAAGTTTGCCTACTCTCCAGTGACTAATCTTTTGAAAGAGTACCTAAATGCACTGGGGGAAGGAGAGCTCACTATTTAAGGTATGGTGTGGTAAAATCTGTTTTTATTCTTTTTTTAAAGGATTATTCATTTAATTTTATTTATTATTATCATTTTCAATTTGACCAGAGAGACAGAGGGAAAGTGCAAAAGCAACCCACCAGGTCCTCAAACCATGGCTGGCCATGTGGGAGTATAGTGCCACAACCACCACACCACCTCCCTCCTCCTTATTCTTTGTTTTTAATTTTTAGATTAATTTTACATTTTACACAAAGTCCTATCATGATGTATATAATATATATATATATGTTTTTTTCAACAGATAACTTCACATTTTTTTTTGTCTTAAATGTTTCTTCCCTTCACATGACGTGGCAAAACCTTTTTAAGTAAAGATTTTATAATGTTAAAAATCATCTCCCAACTCATTTTTGGTAGATTTAACATTCAGCGAATTAAGTTTATTCCAAACAAAGAAAGTTAAGTTTGCTGGTTCATGTTTTTCTCCTATTTTACTCTAAGGCAAATTGTTGTGTATTGCATAGTTATGCTGTAGTGATTAGCAAAACATAGGTTAGGAAGTTTATGGTTAAATTTAAATTATTTTCTAATTTTTCTTTGTCCACATTTGATTACTCAAGGATAAAGTTATTTTAAAAACATGCACCCCGACAGAAAATACATCTAAGAATCATATTATGCAAATTAACCTTCCACTTACGCATCTGCAAAAAGTTTCTCAAGAACCAGAAATGACTGAGAATTGTGATAGAGAGGATTTATTTGTGTATTCAAGAGTTTCTTCTTTGCAAGAGAATGAGAAAATAGCAATCAAACGAGGCAAATTGAAGTGGAAACATCAATTTAAACTCATCACGAATGAGTTCAAACAAAGATTTAGTGAAATTTGTAGCAAATTCAAAATTGCTGTTTCTCCTGAGGAAGAGCCACCACATGATAATTCTAAAGGAGGTCCAAACTTAAAGGAAATACCCTCTAATTTGACAAATGATATACTTGATTGTGAGAAAAAAGATGCATCTGGAGTTTCTGTCTCTGTTGTATTCCAGGCATTTCCTGAACGAAAAGAAACTAGTAATGACGACGGTCCATGTCATGTGCCCTCTGAGTCCCCGGAATACAATTGCCAGTCATCTGAGTTTTATTTAAATACAACTAAAGTAGACTGTGAAAATGGTAACAAACCAGACACTGAACATGTTTTTAACACAACTGGGAAGTTTTATAATGTTCCAGAAAATAAAGCAAGAAACCCAGAAGTAGTTACAGTTAAGATGAAAGAGGAACAAGAGTTTGATAAACCGATGACAAAAAAAATGAACCAAAATGCCATTAAATCGAAATTAGACATTGGACCTAAGCAGCAGTCTAGTGAACCAGAAAGCCTTTTGGATTTGTGGCTTACCCGCACCAAAGAAATGAAGCAGATGGTTCAAATAAAAGAGCAAAATATTCCCAGTGTTACAGACACTTATATGAAAACAAAACCAATACAGGACTTGTTCCAGAAGCCATTACATGATACTTGTAATGCTAATAACTATAAAAGCATAGAGCCTGAATTAGAAAATGTAAGTTCTTCTCCAACACATAGGGACAAAACACCAGAAGTACGTTTAGATCAAGAATTACAGCAAGATATGCGAAGGTTTAAGAATGAGATAGACATATTACAAGTAGCCTTCCAGGCTTTGGAGAAAGAAAAAGTTCAAAAAGAGGTAGATGTCTGCTTGTTGCTGCTCTTTATTTTTCTCTATATCAATTATCTAATTCATTCTGATTTTCTACTTATAAAAAGCTTATGTATAAGATGGTGTGCTCTAAATATGTATTTGTGTCTAGAAATACATCCTTTTGGCTATCTAAGCATTCATAATATTTGTTCTTTAATCAACACAAGTCTTATCAGTTTTCCAAATGGCATATCAATAGGAAAGTTCATTTAGCTTTATAGCATATCATCCTCTTAACCAGAATAGACATAGAGGAAATTGCTAAAACCATATCATGAACGCTAGGGATTTTTTCCCCCTCTCTATTGGCTTAAAGTGCATTTATTTAAACAATAAAATGGGAATATCATGGGAAGGAAATAATGACTGAGAAAGTATATTAAAATATATCTAGTGGGCCAGCGCCTTGGCCTGGTAACTAAGGCATCTAGGTGCCACATGATTGACCATGAAGTTCAAGTTCCACACCTGGCAGCTTGAGAAATACACTGAGAATGTGTGCCCAAAATTCCAAAAGGAGAGAGATGGAGGAGAAGAGATTGTGGTATGACCATGTCCCATGAAGGGGATGCTTTCTCTTCTCCTTTCTTTCTTTGTCTCTCTGGTGAATGCATATGCCTTCTAGCAAAAAAAAAAAAAAAGTATCTAGCTTTCAGATATTAACAAATATTCCCAGCCAAATCCATCTGTTTGGTGTGCATTTGCTTATTTAAGTTTATCTGTTTCACTCAAACCGTTGGGATTTATAATTCCAACCTATTATACGTTTTTGACAACATATTAAAATAACCATTCTCGAATCTTGCTTTTGAATTAGACCTTTACAATATATTGTTTAATTGAATATGGTACATTTTTGTATGTATACTTTATCGTGTAAGTAGTACAGACCCTCAGCTAAAAATTAGTATTTGACCTCAAAGTAGAAAGCTGAATTCTGAGGGATACTGAATTTTTTTAAAGAATTATTTATTTAATTTTATTTATTCATTCATTTATTTTATTTTGACCAGAGAGAGA
>NW_006159427.1:5245212-5299065 GCF_000334495.1 Tupaia belangeri chinensis
TACCGAATTTTTTTTTTTTTTGAGAGGTTTTTGCTATAGGGCATATGCGCTCACCAGAAATTCAGAGGGAGACAGAGAGACAGAAAGCAAGAAATCACCCCCCACGGGGGATGGCCACGCCACAATCCCTTCTCCTCCATTCTCCTCTCGAGATCATGGGCACGCACAAACACATGCCCAGCATGAGTTTAAGCCACCGGGTCTAGGACTCAAACCTCAGTTGACTACATGGGAGTTCAGCGACATAGCCATTATGCCAACTGCTGGTCCCAGGGATACTAAATTTTAAAGAGAGATTAAAATTCCAGGGATAATCTCCTTTAAAAGTGAGACCTTTCAATTCCCAAGAAGGTATTAAATTACTTTGCCAAAGTATTTAATGTATTCTCTAGCCATAAAATTGTATGGTTATGAAGTGCAAAATTAGGAAGGCATTCTAGAATTCCATACTCACTACCCAGCCAGCAATTTCACTCTGCTCCTCGTGTTGTGGCAAACTTTGGTTCACATGCTGCAGTGAGTACCTTGACTTTTTTGATATCCCAGGATCCAAATCAAAAAAGAATTGTCAAAGGAAGTAAGGGAAAGCATATCTTAGTGCAGAGAGGAGCCAGCTTCCTTGGTTACATCCTCCAAATTTGGTTGCTTTTATTGTAAAATCCAGGTTCTAAAGACAAGAGAGCATAAATTTTGTGTCTTCATCTTTTTATTCCTTGTTCTGTCACTCAAATAGGGTGAAAACATTTGATAGCAAAGAGTGAATAGGAATAAAAGCATAAAATTAAGAAGAGCCCTTTAAAATACTTGGAAAATTCTGTTTCTGTTACTTAGAAATGAACCAGAATCTACAAAAATGTCAATGACTTATGATGATAAAGTTAAGCACAAAAAGTATTTTTTCTGGGACCAGCAGATGCAATGGTTTTATCTCTGGACTCCCGCACGTCTGACTATGGTTCAAGTCCTGGACCCGAGGCTTGAAACTCAGGTCAAGTGCTTGTGTGTGCACCCAAAATCCTGAGAGGAGATGGAGGAGGAAGAATTGCAACATGACCATCCCCTCAGGGGGTGATATCTTGCTTTCTGTCTTTCTGTTTCTCTGCAAAAATCTCTCTTAAAAAATTTTTTTTTCTGCCTAGATTCATGACAGTTAAATTGAGTTCAATGATAAAATCAGTAAAAAAATTTTATCAAGTAAAGTAATAGTTACCCTTAACTCACTAAAGGTTGATGAAGAAAGAAAGAAACATAGAAGTAATGAAATGGAAACATCAGAAAGCCTATATGATGGTGCTGCTGCTCCTGCAGGTGGTGACAACAATGGCTTAAGTCCACAGAGTACAAAAACTGATCACCAGCAATTTCCTCCTAAAGAGTACGAAGAGCATGATAGGTAAGCCGATAGCAAGATTTTACAGTAGATCCTTGTTACTGTTCTAGAAAACTTACTCTAATTTGGGCTAATATTCATGATTAACTAATTTTATATTTTTACTACAAATGTTCAGCCTGGCTTAGTAATCAGGAAAATGCGAACTGACAAGTTATGAGATGCCATTGTCCCCAATCATATTGATATTTTGTTAGAAAAAAATTATCTCAGGACCAGCAAGTGATATGGTGGTTCAGGCACTGAACTTCCATGGTTCGAATTCCAGACCTGTGGCTTAAAAACCATGCTGGACATATGTGTGTGTGCCCAAAATCTAGAGAAGAAAATGGAGGAGAAGGAATTACAGCATAGTCATCCTTCCCGGGGAGGTGGTGATTTCCCACTTTCCCTCTCTCTCTCTCTCTCCCCACCCCATAAGCACACATGCCTATGGCAGAAACCTAAAAAAAAAAAAAAATCACTCTCCCTGTCTCTCTCTCCCTGGCAAGTGTATGCACTCTCCAGCAATTCAGACAAATAAATAAATTAACTATATATGGAAGCCAGGAAACCAGTCACTTTTTTAAGGATCAGGTCATCATTATCTGCTGTCTACATTAGTATAATAGATTGCTTGTTGGTCTCTTTGCTTATTTTTTGTAATCCCCTTTGTATCAGTTTTTAACATAGTGGACCTATTAAAATATAAGTCATTCTCACATGTGCACATATACACGCTGATATAATAAAAGAAAAAAATTTAAATAAAAAGAAACATAAGTCAGGTGCCATTTCTTTTAGCTTTTTTTGGGGAGAGGTTTTTTGCTACAGGGCAAAACAGTTGAGTATTACATGGTTCAAGTCCCAGATCTGGCAACTTGAGAAGCATACTGGGCTTGTGTGTGGGGGTGCCCAGAATCCTGAGAAGAGAATGGAGAAGGGACTGTAGCACAGCCATCCCCCTGAGGGGTATTTTTTCACTTTCTTTCTTTCTGGCAACCACATGCACCCTAAAGCAAACTTAAAAAATTTTTTAAAAATGTTGCCTTCCATCAACTTGTGTTCAACGTGAAAGCTGTTTCGGTACCAACAGTTGGCGTAATGGCTATGTTGCTGGACTCCTGTGTAGTCAACTGCAGTTCGAGTCCTGGACCCAGTGACTTAAACTCACGCTGGTCGCGTGTGCGTGTGTGCCCAAGACCCCAAGAAGAGAATAAAGGAGAAGGGATTGCAAGGTGGTCATCCCCCCTGGGGGGTGATTTCTTGCTTTTGATCTCTTTGTCTCTCTCTTTCTGGTGAGCGTACGTGCCCTATAGCAAAAACCTCTCTAAAAAAAAAGTGAAAGCTGTTTCATATTCTTGAATTGTAGACTTATTTTTGAAGTTTAAAGTTTGGGTTAAAACGAATTATTGAATGATTGTTGTCAGGACAATTTCTTCTTATCTTAGATGTTTAGTCTTAACAGAAGAGTTATTTACATAACTTTTCTTTGGTAAATAATTTTTAGTTTTCCTTTTGTATTTGATACTTTTATGGGCTCATACTCAATTCCTAACATAATAATCTCTAGTGGGAAGTATAAGTCTTTTTGTAAATTTATGTAGGTATGTAATAGTGATGTTCTTGTACATGTTGTTTACTCCATAAAAAAAGTAATTACAATGTTCTATTTATATTAGAATTAGGACTGTGCTAAATGTGTACAAAAGTTATTGAGTCATTTTATTTTAAAATTATAAATATTTAGACTGTTGCTTTATTGAACGATATATAATGACAATAAGGTATTTAAAAAATAAGACCCCCCCAGAACATTTCCCCCGTTTTTTTCATGTTATTTATACCTCATACTATTTTAAGAACTGTATCTAAATGAAATATTATATACAACGAAAATAAAACCCAAAATGATAGCACTAATCTGTATTACTCCCTTGTCTTATAGTCATTCCTGGTAGGTGGTGATCTCCAGCCTTCTGACATAACATGGCTGTGTAGTCTAGTGTTCATCTCCAGTACTAGCTTCCCTGTGTTTCATACTTTCAAGTTCTGGAGGAGCACCTATACTCCCTGTGTCTAATCTTTGTGCTCACATTCTGTTCTCGCTCTTTATTTTTTCTTTTTGAGAGAGAGAGATTTTTGCTATAGGGCACGTGTGCTCATGGGAAAGTCAGAGATAGAGATAGAAAGCAAGAAATCATCTCCCAAGAAGATGGCCACACCACAATCCCTTCTTCTCCAATTCTCCTCTTGGGATTTTGGGCACGCATGGACACGCCTGGTGTGAGTTTCAAGCTGTAGGATTTAGGACTCAAACCATAGTCAACTACGTTGGAGTTCTGTGACATAACCATTATGCCATCTGCTGGCTCCCTCTTTTTTTGAGAGAGAGAGATTTTTTGCTATAGGGGTGCATGTGCTTGCCAGAGAGGCAGAGAGAGAGAGTCAGCGGGAAATCACCCCCCAGGGAGAATGACCATGTCACAATCCCTTCTCCATTCTTTTCTCAGGATCTTGGGCATGCACGCACATGCGCCTGGTGTGAGTTTTAAGGTGCCAGATCTAGAACTCAAACCGCAGTCAACTATGTGGGAGTGCAGTGACATAACCATTACAACATCCACAGGTCCCACACAGTCTGTTATCTAAGTACAATGGTTTTCTTCCACTTTTATGTCTGAAGAACGCTTCTGTGTTTTACCTCTTCATTAATATAAAGCCTTGCTTGTGCTTAGCTACTTTTTATATATTAACTCATGTGTCACATTGTACCATTTATCCCTTTGTTAAAACTGAGTATACATTTTCTTGTACTTACCCAGCACTTCATAATTGTGTTTTATTTATTTATTTATTTTTTTACTTTTCTGATTTCTATATATGATTTTTTTTTTTTTACATCAGACAGATACAGTGCATATTGTAAACAGGTTTGAGAGAGGCACATCTCACATAACGGTGTGAAAACCTACTCATGCTTACGAACCGCAAAGGATCAGTACATATATCTTATATATATATATGACTCCATCTAAGACTTTTTTTCATAAAATGCTTCAAATAACAATACATTTGAAAACTATTGTTCTAATACATAAACTCGTGTTGCCTTCTGTTCTTTTGACTTTTCTGTCCCTTTGATTTTTTTTTATTCTTCTGTTCCTTTGACTTTTTTTATTGAGATATAATTCACAGACCACAAAGCACACCATTTGAAGCATTCAATTCAGTCATGTATAGCACCTTTGCAAGGTTGCACAATCATCACTAATTTCAGCTTGTTTGAATTATTTCAAAAAATTAAAAAAACCCTGTAATTTCATTCAATAAATATCCTTTGATCCTTATGTAATATTACTACAGAAAGTGAAGTCTGTGTTAAGAATAACGACAGCAAGTTCTCAACCAAATAACCAGCTTTCAGACAGTTTGAGTAACTGCAGCAATTTCCTTGAACTGTCTATAGAAATTCTGAAACTCTGGAATTGTCATTTCAAAGCACTTGTTCTTTACTTGCCCTGAATGATCTGCCACTTTTAGCATCGCTGCCACATATGGATATTTAAGAGATCTGCAACTGTCGGAGCTCACAGCCATCCCCAGTTTCCACTGAAAATCTATGAGCTAGTTGGTGACCTTGGATTTGGCATCCAGTGGGCGCTGCAATTCGTCCCACCAGCCCGGTGGACCCTCCATAATTGTTTTTTAAATTAGTGAATGAAATAAGATGGGAAAAATTTGGGATTTACAAAAATTGGATTTTTTATTTGTCAGTATAATTATTAGAAACCAATGACCTTTTTAATGGATTTTTATTTAAGTAGCAGTTCTGCTTTGCCTATGAAGGAAATAAACAGCAATGAAAATGAGAAATGGACCTCAGAAGACAGTATGGATGCACGAGTGTTGGAGAAACCCGATTCACCAGTTGGTGGTCTACTATGCATGAATGATACCAACAGTTTACGTGAAATAAAGCAGGAAGAAGAAGGGTAAAATCTGTAACTTTTTGATTCCCCGTGAAGGAATATTAGCAGTAATACTTTTTCTAGAAATAAACCAGAATAGTGTAGTCCTCAGGCCAAACAAGAGAATACTCAACTGTTGGTGCTATTGAAAAGTTAATTAAAATGAATGCAAGTGTCCTTAACAGGGAGCAGTTTTAGTAGTTACCATGGAAGCCTGACTTCCTGCTTTTTTAGATCTTAAAACATGTTTCTAGAGTATGTTTGTGTGCTGTTGGAAATGATCCAATAGACAAGGGTATGTTTATTAAATTTAAATTTTTTTGCCTTATTAGAAGACTTAATATATTATCTTTTAAATATTTATAGTAAACTCCTAATAATTGTTATTAAAACTTCTATTCATGTATAGTTTTATGGTAAAAGGGCATTCATTCAGAATTAGTTCAAAAATGGAATAACCTAATGTACTTCAACATAAAAGTAATAACCTAAAAGTTAAACTATCATCCATAGATTTTTTTTTTAAATGTAATAATGGGACCAGCAGGTGGCATGGTGTTTAAGGTGCTGGACTCCCACATGGCCAGCCACAGTTCGAGTCTCGGACCTTGTGGCTTTCCTTCTCACTTTCCCTCTTTGTCTGTCTCTGGTGAGTCCATGTGTCCTATTACAAACTTAAAAATAAATAAATGAATAAATAAATAAAATAATTTAAAAATTTAATAATAAACATACAAATACTTAAAAACAGACTGAATAAAATTTTTTCTTTTCTTTTTTTTTTTTTTTTTTAATAGGGCATGTGTGCTCGCCAGAGAGAGAGGAGAGTCGGGAAGGGGGATGTATGAGAAAACGTACCCCAGAGAGGTGACCATGCCATAATCCCTTCTCCTATATTCTCCTCAGGATTTTGTGCACTCATACACACGTGGCCAGCATTTTTTTTTTCTTGAGAGGTTTTTGCCATACGGCGCGTGCGCTCGCCAGACAGACAGAGACAGAGAGACAGAAAGCGAGAAATCACCCCCCAGGGGAGTTGGCCACTATGCAATCCCTTCTTCTCCATTATCCTCTCAGGATCTTGGGCACGCACGCACACGCGCCCGGCGTGAGTTTTAAGCCACCAGGTCTGGGACGCAAACCACGGTCGACTACATGGGAATCCAGTGACACAGCCATTACACTAACTGCTGGTGCCCCCAGCATATTCTTCAATGCACTGGAACTGAGATTCGAACTGTGCAGATTGCCATGTGGGATCCTCCATACTACCTGCTGGCTCCAAGACCAAATAGAATTTAATCCTCTTTGATGAGTTTATATATTACAGTACCTTTGACAGTATCATCATGAATAGCTATTATTTTGTAAGGTACTCTAAAATATGAATTGTATTAGCCTAATTATTTAGATTCTGGTGAAAAGAGGATTTTGTTTTATGTACAATAGAAAAGTAAACTATAGACACACTGTCATGGATTATTACTTTTCACCTATTAAGTTCTCAAGTATAGTAAACCATGTTTCCTTGTACCAGTAGTGTCAGTAATATGTATTATGTATCCAGTATTTTTAATGTTTGAAACAACAGTTGGACAGATGAATGTTTGTTGATGTATTTATTTTCTTTTTAAGAATTATTTTATTTAACTTTATTTATTTACTTTGATTTGAGCGAAGAGGAACAGAACGAGAGAGAGAGAGAGAGAGTGAAGAAGCAAGTCGCCAGGTCCAGGACTCGAACTGCAGTCGGCCACATGGGAGTCAGCACCCTTAACCACCATGCCACCTGCCGGCCTCTGTTAATGCATTTCTTTGGGAAAAAGAAAAAAAAAAACAACCTTTAGTTTATTGCAAGCAGATTTCTAAAATGACCTAGATATAGTCTTTTTACTTTTTTTTTTTTTTTTTTTTTTTTTTTTTTTGCCATAGGCATGTGCACTCACCAGACTGTCTCCTCTCTGTATTTCTGGCATGCACACATATGCACCTGGTGTGATTTCAGGCTGCCAGGTCTGGGCTTTGAACCACACAGTCTGCCATGTGGGATCCAGCACCCTAACTCCATGCTACCTGCTGGCCCCTTAGTATATTTTCTTTATCCTTTTATGTTACTCTGCTTATAGGTTAATCCTCCTCTGTAGAAATTACTGTATTTTAAATTACCTGTAGACCTTATGGATTAGAAAACAAGTGTAGACATTTTTTATTAAAAGATAGTTTTATAGGGGCCAGCAGGTAGCATGGTGGCTAAGGCACTAGACTCCTACATGGCTAACCACAGTTCAATTCTTAGACCCAGTGGCTTGAAAATCAAGTTGGGTACCTGTGTGTGCGTATCCAAAATCCCAGAAGGAAAATGGAGAAAAACGGATTGTGGTGTGGCCATTCCCCCTGGAGATGTTGTCTCACTTTCCCTCTCACATTTCAGTCACTCTCTAGTGAGCACAAACTCCCTATGTCAAAAACTTAAAAAAAAAAAAAAAAAAAAAGCAAACGAACAAGATTTTGAGACCAGCAGATGGTATAGCGGTTAAGTCACTGCCACATGGCTAACCGCTTTTTGAGTCCCAGACCCCAGTGGCTTGAAAATCACGCCAGGCATGTGTGCATGTGTGTCCAAGATCCTGGGTGGAGAATGAAGGGAGAAAGGATTACAGTGTGACCATACCCCCTGGGGATTTCTCACTTTCCTTCTCACTGTCTCTGTCTCTCTCTAGTGCGCACATGTGTCCTAAGGTAATAATCTCTTTAAAAGAAAAAAAAAGGGTTTATATATTCTCTGTATTTTACATATTTAATGTTTGTCTGAAATTTTTTTTAGGCCTACACAGAAAACATCTATGAAAAAAGACAAGGTATTGCTAAAAAGTAAATTATCTAAAATATTATTGGTATTGAAAAAAATAAATGTAAAGTGAAAAAGTATAAACTATTTCATTATAGAGACATTTACCCTGAAAAAATAATTATGAAACCGTAGCCATTGATAAAAGTATCCTTCTGACAAAGTCAGTTCTTTTAAGAAGTATCTGTGTTTGTGCTCATATAAAAAGATGGGTAATTATCACTTCTGTATATTTAGTATATGCTATAAACATTTTAGGGACATTTTGAAGTAGTTTTATCTGTTTATAGGTCAAAAACCAAATAAGTTCTATGGACGACCTTAGTGACTTAAGTCAGTCATCTGAAACAGCCTCAGAGGATCATGAATTGCCTTACTCTAATTTTATGAATTCTGCGATGCTTGGAATGTACTCTAAAGGTAGGACCATTGCATAAACATAAGGCCTTTTCATGTAGCTTATTGAAATGTATGGGGACCAGCAGTTAGCGTAATGGCTATGTCGCTGGACTCCTATATAGTCGACCGTGGTTCGCGTCCCGGACCTGGTGGCTTAAACTCACACCGGGCACGTGTGCGTGTGTGCCCATGATCCCAAGAGGAGAATGGAGGAGAAGGGATTGCAGCGTGGCCATCCCCCTTGGGGGGTGATTTCTCACTTTCTATCTCTCTCTCTCTCTGTCTGGCGAGCACACACGCCCTCTAGCAAAAACCTCTCCAAAAAAAAAAAAAAAAAAATAGAAATGTGTGCACACACTGCACCACAGGGCTCAGTGTTACAGTACTGTCTGCCATAGAAGTATGCTTTAAAGTAGAGTGAAAGCTGTCATTTATTGAACACTCTAGGCAGAAAGCTGAGATGGTTTCACTGTACTTCTCGGTGTGATTGGCACTCTCAGTCTTTTTGTTGACCCTGCTTCTCTCCTGTGGCTTTCCCCAAGGCATAGGAGATGCCATCATCTCCCTCTCCTGGAATACTGCTGTCACCCTTAGAACTGTTCCTTGTTAGTGTACTTTTCTAAACCATGGTCTACTCTGCAACCATAATTATATATTTTTATTTATATCATTTTTAATTTTTTTAGAGAGATTTTTACTATAGGGTGCATGTGCTTGTTGAAGAGACAGAGAAACAGAAAGCGAGAAATCACCCCCCAGGAGGGATTCATTCTCCTTGGGATTTTGGTCATGCACACAAGCCTGGCATGATTCTCAAGCCTCCAGATCCACAACTTGAACTATAGTGGGCCATGTGGGAGTCTAGTAGCTTAACTACCACACCACTTGCTGGCCCTCTGGAGGATATATTTTTACTTTGGACATTTTTTTTAATTCACTAGAGTGCATTTTTTTTTTTAGTAGAGTGCATTTTTGCACACATGTGAGAGAGAGAGGTGAGCACCCTCTACTGGCATGCTGCGATCCCCTTCCTCCAGTCTCCCAGACCATTAGATCTTAGCACTTATGCCTGTGCTCAGCACTGTAAGGCCAACGAGGCTAGGGACTGAGCTATATACGATCCAGCTTCTCTTGAGTAGCATATTTTCAGTGCACCACAGAGCAGCCCTTTGCTTCAAAAATTGGTTGAATTTTTATGTCCATACTCCTATTATGCTCTCTTTTAACTTTTTTGAGGTGTTATATGAGGAAACCTCAAAAAATTGGTAGAAAATTTAGATTGAAATAATGAGTTTATTTTGGTGTAAAAAAATTTGAAATCCATGCATATCTTTTTTTAAAAAAAAATATTTAACGTTATTAATTTTAATTTGGCCAGAGAGGGACAGAGTAAGAGAGTAAGAGAGAGAGAGAGAGGGAAAGTGAGAAAGCAAGCTGCCAACTGCAGGACTCAAACCGCAGTCGGCCATATGGGAATCCAGCACCTTTAACCACCACGTTACCTGCCAGCCTCAAAATTTATGTATATCTCTTCTTTTTCTTGAGAGGTTTTTGCTATAGGGCGCATGCGCTCTCCAGAAAGACAGAAACAGAGAGACAGAAAGAGAGAAATCATCCCCCAGGGGGATGGCCACGCCGCAATCCCTTCTCCATTCTCCTCTCAGGATCCTAGATACACGCGCGCGTGCGCCTGGCTTGAGTTTAAGCCACCGGGTCCAGGACTCGAACCGTGGTTGACTACATGGGAGTCCAGCAACATAACCGTTATGTTAACTGCTGGTCCCTATGCATATATTTTTAATAATACACCTTTTTCATGAACTTTCTGAAGACTCCCATACCATATTAACTACTTGAAGTTTTTTCACATTTTACTGTTAGTTCAAATTTACAGATCTTTTTTTTTTCGTGATGTGTAATCTGTATTTATTTCTATCCAGTGTAATTTTCATCCCTGATGTTGTAATTTGCATCTCTACAAGTATAATTTAGCTTTTTAAAAATACCTCACATGCCTTTACTTATATTCTTGAGCATTATTTTGGGATATAGTTAAGTTACTTATAAACCGATTGATTCTCTCTGGCCTAGATTTTATGATTTATTAGGTAGATTAGAGCAGTGCTCCACCTGGGGCTAATTTCCTACCACCAAACCAAGAGTTCTGAAAATTCCATTGATAGTGCTGTGAATGATCAATTTCCTAGCTTGACTGAGAGAATGGATGCTCTTCCTTGGCACCATGCTCTTCCAAGGCACCAGACTAATCTTTTCAGATACCTTTTCCTTCATCTTCTTGAGTAGTTTCTTGGCACACATACACTGTTCATTACTCTGCTAAATACCCAGGTAGGCCCTCTGTAGCTGACTGCTCTCTCCTCCCCATTGTTCTGTGCTGTGATCTCTGTCTTGGTTTGACAAGTCTTTAAGTTTCCTCATCTGAACACAGAGTCTGGCAGACTTCCTCAGTTTCTGGGTTATGGCCTGGAAACTCTCTCAAGGCAAGAAGCTGGGGTATTTGTAAGGTTTCCTTTGTTTGTTTCTCATCTTTCAGAGATCATTGTTTTTGTCTGAAGTTCATTGTCTCGAAAATTGTTGAATGTGTTTTGTATGGGTTTTGGTTGTTTCAGGTAGGGAGGTCAGTCATTACCTGTTACTCCATCTTGGCTGGAAGCAAACTGCAGTAGAGCTTTTAGCACATGCTGGGCAATGGCTAGAATGTTAATGTTCTTCCTGCTTTGCTTAACTGCTTCCCGCTCATCCTTCATTGCTCAGTGTAGCTGTTGCTTCTGCACAGATATCTTTTCTGGGCCAAGGTGTAGATCAGATTCTCTTTTGTGCTCATAGAATTTTTTTTTAACAGCATCTGTTTGAATTTATAATTGTCATTTTATTTGTCTTTTCCACTAGATTTTAAGCTAAAGAAGAACAGGAATCTTACTTGTTTTATCTGAAATACTTAGTAAACTGTCTTCCACTGTAAGCATTAAGTAATAAAGGAGACTTCAAAAAGTTCATGAAAAATGGAATTATAGTATGAGTTTATTTTGGTGCCAGAATTTTGAAATCCATGCATAGTTTTTGTGTTATACACATGTACTTTCCAAGAAGTTTTTGAAGTTTATATTTGTTTATTGTATAAATGGGTGAATATGAAAGTACACTGTTACTTATATACAAAGAGCACTCATGAATTTATTTCTGTCTTGTTTTCTCCCTGGTGCAGATTCTGATAATCAAATGAAAATCCAGGACCCAGTTCTTTCATTTGAAAGAGTAATAGAACTTAAAAAAAGTCACTCTGAACAATTTATAGGAAAAATTAAAAAACTGGAAAATAAGGTTAGTGGACTGCAAAAGGAGCTGTCAGAAACCAAAGAGCTCAAGTTACAGTTAGAGCATCAAAAGGTGAAGTGGGAACAAGAACTCTGCAGTTTGCGGTATGACATCTTAGTTTTAAAGAAATGTTCAAGCTGTTCCCTTTATGTATTTACTTATTTGCTATGAGATACATGTACTTGCAAAAGAGAGAGAGAGACACATACACACACACACACACACAGGAAGACAGAGAGAGAAAGTGAGAAATCACTCCCCTGAGGGGGACAGCTATGTTTCATTTCCTTCTCCTCACTTTCTTCTTGGGATTCTGGGAACTCGTGCACATGCGCCTGATGTGTTTTTCAAGCTGCCAGGTTCTGGAGTTGAACCTTACTGTCAGCCATGTGGGATCTAGCTGTTTTAACAACTATACCACCTAATTGGCCCAAATTGTTTACTATAAACTTATGGGTAAAATTTTGTAATTGCTGACTTACCTTCTGGGTTTACAGGGATGAAAACCTTTTAGTCTTATGGAATGTGAAATTTTTGTAAATAATATACCAAGTCAAAGTTCCTAACTGTGAATATGTCTACTAATCATTAAACCTTTTTTTTTTTGCTATAGGGCACATGTGCTCAATATAGAGTAAGAAATTTTGCCCCAGGAGGGATAGCCAAAAGCAGTCCCTTCTTCTCCATTCTCTTGGGATCTGGGGTACACTCTCGCACATGTACCCAGTGTGTTCCTCAAGCTGCTGGGTCGAGTACTCGAATCACGCAGTCGTCCATGTAGGATCCAGCACCTTAACCACCATGCCCCTTGCGGCTCATTAAACCCATATTTTTTAAAATAAGAGTTTAAATGGCTACATGTAAGTTCAGCAAATGGAAATCTCATTTATTTAACAAATCAAATATTGAGATTTTATTTGTATTACAATTAATGCTGCTAGGGACATATTTTATATAAAACTTTTTCTACATTTCTCATTGTTCATTTTGAATAAATTCTTCAATATAGATTATTTGGTTAAAGTAGAAACTTCAAAAAAAGTCTTTGATAAATATTTCTAAGTACTCTCTCAAGAAAATTTATTCTGGAGCTAGGTGGTGGTGCAGTGGTATAACATGATGCTCTGATAGGCTGACTCACATGGGAAGGTTTTGGGTTCACATACACAGACCTCTCTGATACACTGGTTTACATGTGCTTATAATCTGGGGCTGACTAGGATGGGGGCAGATTGTGGCATTGGGACCCTGTTAAAAGTGTTCTTTCTCGCTTTCTCTTCTGTGCTTATGGAAGAAATAAATTTTAAAATTTTTTTAAGAAAGGAAAGTTTATATTAATTTATATTTCCACCACAAAAGGGCCATTTTTATCAACCTGGAATATAAAAACAAATTATATAGTTTTTTTTTAAGAGATTTTTGCTATAGGGAGTGTGTGCTTGCTAGAGAGACAGAGACAGAGAGATGGAAAGCGAGAAATCACCCCCTGGGGGGATGTCCACATTGCAATCTCTTCTCTTCCATTCTCTTCTTGGGATTCTGGGCATGCACGCACTCGCACCTGGTGTGACTCTTAAGCTGCTGGGTCTGGGACTTGAACCAGGGTCGACCATGTGAGAGTCCAGCAACATAACCATTATGCTATTTGCTGGTTGCTGTAGTTTTATTCTTTTTTTTTTTTTTTAGAGGTTTTTGCTATAGGGCGTGTGCGCTCGCCAAAAAGACAGAGAGAGAGAGACAGAGAGACAGAAAGCGAGAAATCACCTCCCGGGGGGGATGGCCACACCATAATCCCTTCTCCTCCATTCTCCTCTCAGGATCTTGGGCACACACGCACACACACCCAACACTGAGTTTAAGCCACCAGGTCCAGGACTCGAACCACAGTCAACTACATGGGAGTCCAGAAACATAGCCATTACGCTGTCTGTGGACCCATGTAGTTTTATTCTTAACGTGCATGGAATGAAAAGTAAAATGAAATGTGATTACTGATTAATTTATTCAACCCCTCTCTGTCATACATGTATAAAATAAACTCGAAATTTTGTGTTGAAAGCATATATTACTCTGTTGTTTAATTATCAGGTACTATCTTATTCCAAAAGGAACTTTTTAAATTGTTTATAAAATACTTAGTAATCAAGACAAAAAAATACTTAGTAATCAATAAGATTAATTGAAAGTTTTACCAAAAAAACATAAAAAGCATGGATAACAGATAATTAGACTCCTGAGCCTAGATTTAAATGATAGCAGTCTGCAGATATATGTTGTGTGAGAGAGACATATGAAGGTGATATCTCACATGGTAGATCATTTTTAGGATTATCTATAATTCTTAATGAAGGTAAAATTTTTTTCAGGCTAACTTTATTTATTTACTTTATTTATGTGAATTTGACCAGAGAGGGACAGAGTGAGAGAGTGAGAGAGCGAGACAGACAGAAAGTGAGAAAACAACCATCTGGGTCTGGGACTTGAATCGCAGTTGGCCATGTGGGAGTCCAGCGCCCTCAACCACCATGCCACCTGCCAGCCCCGATAAAATTTTATTTCTAGTGAATTTATAAACTTACTTATAAACAGTAACTTTAAAAACTTAGTTAACTCTTTTTTTTAAAGAATTATTTTATTTAGCTATTTATTTGTTTGTTTATTTTAATTTGACTAGAGAGGGACAGAAAGAGAAAGAAAGCAAGCTGGCAGGTCCAGGACTCAAACTGCAGTTGGCCATGTGGGATTCCAGCACCCTTAACCACTATGCCACCTACTGGCCCCCCAAAACTTAGTTAACACTTAATTATCCATCCCAATTGAAGAGTAATAATGATTGTGAAGAAAGTAATTTTCATCTTGTAACTTAATAATTTTGACATTACTTTTTCATACTATTTAGCAGAGTTACAGATAGCAGAGACTGTCCAATTAAGTAGAATGTTCTTTCATTGTTTTATCTTTCAAGCATGTATATCCTTTGAAAGAGAGTGAAGTAAGAAATTAAAAACATGAGAACTAGAAAGAAAAAATATCAGAGGACAGAAATCTTATTAGGAAAGTAAGTCAATATATGAAAAGCTAGGTCACAAAATGAGTTTTTTATTTGCTAACAAAATACAGATTTTAAGATAGGCATATTTTATTGCAGATTTGACCTGAGACAAGAAGAAGAGAAGAGAAGAAGTGCTCATATGTTGTATGAAAAAATTAGGGAGCAATTAAAAAGAAAAGAAGACGAGTACAATAAAGAAATTGAAGTGAAACAACAACTTGAACTCACTCTTAGAACCCTGGATATAGAATTGAAAACTGTAAGAAATAATTTGAGTCAGGTAAATTAGTCTTCAGTAAAAATTTTGTATTTCTAACTTTATCTTCAATATTACTAATATATCTCTTTGGTTTAATATATATTATTTGGAGGGAGCAACAGATGGTGTAATGGTTATGTCACTGGACTCCAGTGTAGTTGACCACAATTCAAGTCCCAGATCTGGTGGCTTAAAAAATTCATGCTGGACGCCTGTGCATGTGTGTCCAAAATCCCAAGAGCAGAGTGACAGAGAAGGGAATGCAGCATGGCTGCCTCCAGGGGGTGATTTCTCACTTTCTGTTTCTCTTTCTCTGGCCAAGCGCACATGCCCTACAGGTCACTGGACTCCAGTGTAGTTGACCACAATTCAAGTCCCAGATCTGGTGGCTTAAAAAATTCATGCTGGACGCCTGTGCATGTGTGTCCAAAATCCCAAGAGCAGAGTGACAGAGAAGGGAATGCAGCATGGCTGCCTCCAGGGGGTGATTTCTCACTTTCTGTTTCTCTTTCTCTGGCCAAGCGCACATGCCCTACAGGAAAAAAAAAATATATTTATATGTGTGTGTGTATATATATAGATTTATATGTACCTATAAATAAATAAATAAAATTTGAATTAAAACAAACCAAAGATAACATTTTAATAAATTTACTTAATAAATTAAGTAAAGTTATTTATTGTCCATCTTGGCATCTAATAGACAGTAAGTTTTCTCAGTGAAGGAATATGAGGCAAGTTGAGTTTCATCATTAAAATTTTTTTTTTGTTTTTTTTTTTTTTTTTTTTTTTTTTAAACAGAGTTTTGCCATAGAGTGCATGTGCTCACAGGAAGGAGACAGAGAAATAGGTGAGAAAGGGAAAGTGAGAATCTCCCTTGGGGGGAGATGGCCACACTGCAGTCCTATCTCCTAGTTTTTCTCTTGGGATTTTGGGGACACAAGTACACATGTCCGCCATGTTTTACAAGCTACCAGTCTGGGCTGAACCACTTGGTTGGCCAGGTAAGATCTAACACCTTAGGGGCCATCATGTTGCATAGTGGTTAAGGCACCGGACTCCCATATGACTGACCACAGTTCAAGTCCTGGATCTGATGGCTTGGTTTCTCACTTTCCCTTTCTCTCTCTTTGTCTCCCTTTGGTCAAATTAAAATATAATAATAAATAAAATAAATAATAATAATAAAAAAGATCCAACACTTTAACCACCACATCACCTCCTGGTCCACTTTAGGCAGTTTTATGGTAAAATACAAGTTAGATTGGTGTGAAACTATAATAAAGCTGTTACATATTTTGTAAAACATTTTTATTTCATTACACTGTATCCACTTATATTTAAGAACTATTTTTGCTCTGATAAATTTAGCTGTCACTTATGCAATTAAAATTATAGTAATTCATGTAGGATAAAGGTCTTTGTGCTTTAATAGACTACTTCCTTTACATGGTTTTTATTTTTTTAAGATTTTTCCCACAGGGCATGTACTCTCACCCAAGAGAGACAAAGAGAGACAGTGAGAGGAAAAGTGAGAAATCACTCCCCCCAAGAGGGGATGACCCTTGGGGAATCCCTCACCTCCATTCTCCTCTCAGGATTTTTTTTTTTTATAATTATTTATTTAGTCATTAATTTATTTTAATTTGACTAGAGAGATACACAGAGAGAAAGAGAGGGAAAGTGAGAAAGCAAGCCACCAGGTTCGGTATTTGAACCACAGTTGGCCATGTGGGACTGTCCAGCCCCTTAACCACCACGCCACCTGCTGGTCCCCTCCTCTCAGGATTTTAGGCACGCATGAAGACATGCTCAACATGATTTTCAAGGTACCAGGTTAGGGACTCGAACTTCAGTCAGCTATGTGGGAGTCAGCTCCTTAACCACCACACCACCTGCTGGCCACTTAATGGTTTTCTTACTTTTTTTTTTTAAAGCATCTGCACTTAATTAAGGTTTGGACTTCTGTCTAACAGTAAGGATGAAATACGTAATGAAATGTATTTTTAGGTTGAAGAAGAGCAAAAAATCACCCAGAGGCAACTTTCTCTAGAACAGAATGCCCGAATGATGCAAGATGGGATTCTGAGCAGTCACCTTTGCAAACAAAAGGAGCTAGAAATGACTCAAAAGAAAATGAATTCCGAGGTATTTTCTTTAGGAATTTTCAAATAAATATACATGTTTATGTGTTTGTATGTGAGTATATTTCAAAAATCAACTATTTTTATCATGGAAAGTATAGAATATTTTTAAACCATGTTTATATGACTATGTTTTGGGAGAGTGGTGGTGGTTTGGCCCATGGATAAAGCAGTGTTTTTTTTGGTTGGTTTGGTTTTTTTTGGAGAGGTTCCTGCTATAGGACGCATGCGCTCGCCAGACAGAGAGAGACAGAGAGACAGAAAGCAAGAAATCACCCCCCAAGGGATGGCCACACCACAATCCCTTCGCCGTTCTCCTCTCAGGATCTTGGGCACGCACACACACGCGCCCGGCGTGAGTTTTAAGCCACCGGATTCAGGACGCAAACCGTGGTCGACTACGTGGGAGTCCAACGACATAGCCATTACGCTAACTGCTGGTCCCAAAGCAGTGTTTCTAATTCAGCTCTATTTGTCATTCACAATAGCCTAATCCAATGAGAGGCTTTTGATGTTTTCTGTAGTTATTGATGATCTTTTCATAGTCTGAAAACTCTTCCTATTAACAATAGATATTCTTGGTTTTGGCGGTGATTTTCCTGTTTATTTACTTATTTTATTGTCAAAGGGCATGTATTCTTATGAAGCAGATGGGGGTGGAGGACACCTCCCAGATAGGTGTGGCATGCTACAATCCCTTTTCCTCTAATCAGGATTTTGGGTACACACACACATACCCAGAATGTTTTTCAAGTTGCTGCGCTGGAATTCCAAGCATAGTCAGCCATGTGGGATCTGGCTCCCTTAAACCACTGGGCTACAGGACTGGCCCGTATATATGTATGTGTAGTTAGAAATAAAGATAGATGATATAGTTTTCTTTTTTTGTACACATACCAGTCATCGTTTATTAGGTGTGAATTCTCAAGTGGGATATGAAAGGATTTGGCAAGTTCCTTTGGAGGGGTGCTAAGCCAAAGAGATGAAGGTCTGGTTCAGTGTGTGCCTTCTATGCTGGCCCTCTTCAGTGGTGTTTGCATCACCACTTGTCGTTGAGTTCCTTGTAAGAAATGCAGTAGCCGAAGAGCACCTAAGTGGCCAGCACCATAAACACCCCAGCAATATCCGTTTTTTTTCACGTGAATGTACTGGTAGTAACCTCTTTGAAATGCTCCAGCAATGCCTTTAGGAGTAAAATCCCACATATATATGCAGCTGGGCAGCTCTCCAATATTTTTTTTTTTTTGAGAGGTTTTCACTATAGGGCACTCGCCAGACAGACAGAGAGACAAAAAGCGAGAAATCACCCCCCAGGGGGAATGGTCACGCTGCAATCCCTTCTCCTCCATTCTCCTCTCGGGATCTTGGGCATGCACACACATGTGCCCCGCGTGAGTTTTAAGCCAACCGGTCTGGAACGTGAACCGTGGTCGACTACATGGGAGTCCAGTGACATAGCCATTACGCTAACTGCTGGTCCCAGCAGCTCCCCAATTTTGACATCCACGAGTTCCTTCTCCTGCACTGGTATGACTGACCCACCTGGAGTCCTGGTGGCTGTTGCACAGGATATCCTTGATGCATTAACAGAGAGAGTAGTTTATTACTTTCACTGATTGACAAGGAGAAGAATGGTTCCAAGACAAATTTTGGACATCATTCTCACTTTTAAGAATAACAGTTTGCTCCAAGTAGTATTCAATTTAATTACAAAGAGATTTTGAAAAGAATGATACACCATAATATATACTTATTGATCATTTATTGACAAGTGTTTTCTTCCAAGTAAAATAGGTCAAGATATTTTACCCTATTTTGTATTTATTACTGTTTCAAACACTATGAAAAGAAAACAAAAGTTATTGCAGCAGCAAATAATCTCATGATTTTCTTTTTATATATATTTTTTAAGTCCTCTATAGTGCACTCACTTAGGAGAGAGAGAAAGAGAATAACAGATTACACCCCCAGGGAGAATGACCACACTTCAGTCCTTTCTCCTTCAGTCTCCTCTTAGGATTTTGGCTAGGCATGCACATACACCCTATATGTTTTTTAAGCTGCTAGTCTGTAATTTGAACTGCATAGTTGGGCATGTAAGATCCAGCTACCTTAACCACTACGCCACCTGGCTGGCCCTCCCTTGATTTTCTAAGAAGAGCTCTTGGTGTTTTGAAATTTAAGCCTTTTCTGTATTCATAGTATATGTTTGCACTGTAGAAGTAACTGGTTTGCTGGAAGGACACTGAAAGTAGAGTCAGAAAGCCTGGAGAAGATCCTGCAGCTTGTTTATATTTTTAACCTCTCTTTTTTAGAATTGTGACAACTGGGACCAGCAGGTGGCGTGATGGTTAAGACACTGGACACTCCCACATGGCCAACCATGGTTTGAGTCCCAGACCTGGTGGCTTGCTTTCTCACTTTCCCTCTCTCTCTGTCTCTCTCTGGTCAAATTGAAATAAATGAATGAATAAATAAAATTAAATAAATAATTATTTAAGAAAAAAAAAGAATTGTGACAACTAGGGGCCAGCAGGTGGCATGGTAGTTGAGGTGCTGGACTGCCACATAACTGACCATTGTTTGAGTTCCAGACCTGGTGACTTGAAATTCACAAGTGGCATGTATGCATGCATGCCCAAAATCCCAAGAGGAGAACAGAGGAGAAAGGATTACAATGTGGCCATCCCCCCGGGGTGTGATTTCTCACTTTGTCTCTCTCTCTCTCCTGCCATCTCTCTTTGACGAGCAACAAACACCCTATGGCAAAAACATCTCTGAAGAAAAAAAGAATTGTGATAACTAGATGAATTTTGATGTATGTAGAAGAGCTTAGTACAATGCCTAGGCTTATTATTTATCAGTAAATATAATTATTATACTAAATATAAAAATACTAGGGAGTAGCCAGTGGTGTGGCAGTTAAAGCAGCTGGATCCCACATGCCTGACTGCATTATTTGAGACCCAGTGGTCTGAAAGACATGCTGGGCGTGTGTGTGTGTCTGTCCAAAAATCCCAGAAAGGTAAATGGAGGAGAAGGGATTGTGGCATGGCTATCTCTCATGGAGAGTGCTTTCTCACTTTCTCTCTCTCTCTCTCCAGTGAGGACACATGCCCTCTAGCAAATTAAAAAAAAAAATTAAGAATGGGATGTCTATAGAATATTCTAAGAAAAAGGAACTTAAAGAACTTTGGGAAATTTTGTCTGTCCAAATATATGCAGTTCTAAGACTCTTACTATAGGTTGAACATCTCTAACCTGAAAAATCCCAAATTCAAAACTTTCTGAGTGCTAACACAACGGCAACAGATAATTCCACACCTAACCTCAAGTATCAGATTGCAGCTAAAGCACCTCAATACAGATACACTGTATAAAATTACCTCTAGGCTTTGTGTATAAAATATATGTGAAACAAATGAATTTTGTATTTATACTTGGGTCCTATACCCCAAGATATGCAAATATTCTAAATTAGAAGAGATCCAAAACACTTCTAGTCTCAAGCATTTTGGATAAGGGCTATTTAACCTGTATAAAGTGAACATATACGTTGAGTATCAGAGTGTAAACCAAACTTTTAAACAAAGTCATATTTATCTTTTAACCTTTTATTTTATGCCTTTGTTTTGTTTAGATTCCTTTTTTTTTCTTAAGGTGCATGTGCTCACTGAAGAGAGACAGAGAGAGAAGTGAGAAATCGCCTTTTTGAGGGATGGCCAAGCTGTGATCCTTTCTCCTCTTGGGATTTTGGGCTTGCACGCATACATACCTTGCATAATTTTCAAGCCACCAGGTCTGGGACCTGAATTTCGGGGTTGGCTATTTGGGATCCAGCCTCCTTAACCTCCACACCATCTGCTGGCCCTGGTTTTGTTGACTTACTTAAGCATTCTCTCATTTCTTTTTGATGTTCATAGATTCATTGTCTTCAATTACATTTTTGAATGTTGGAGAATTTATGCTTCTATAAGGCTTGAATTTTTTGTTCAAATTTTTTTCTAGTTAAATATCTGCTATTATAACATACTGTATAAATGTATAGATTACTTTTTAATTTCAGAGGAAATCATGATATGCCATTTTGTTGAGTGCTAGTCAAAAGATCTCCTTTGTTTTACTTAGGTTTCTGATAGTCATGAAAAAGATTTGTTGGACAAAAATCACATATTACAGGATGAAATTGCCTTACTAAGACTGGAAATAGATACAATAAAAAATCAGAACCAAGAAAAGGAAAAGAAATATGTTGAGGATATTCAAATTCTAAAAGAAAAGAATGATGACCTTCAAAAGACAATAAAACAAAATGAGGAAACATTAACCAAAACAATATTCCAGTATAATGGACAACTAAATGTTCTGACAACTGAGAATACAATGCTAACTTCTAAACTGGAGAATGAAAAGCAAACTAAGGAAAGACTGGAATCAGAAGTGGATTCATACCATTCTAGACTGACTGCTGCTATACAAGATCATGATCAAAATCAGACATCAAAAAGAGACCTAGAACTTGCTTTCCAGAGAGCAAGAGATGAGTGGTGTCGTTTACAGGACAAAATGAATTTAGATGCCTCTAATCTGAAAGAGAACAATGAGAATCTTTCTCAACAGCTTTCTAAAGCTGAAAGTAAATTGAATAGCCTAGAAATTGAGCTCCATCACACGAGAGATGCTCTCAGAGAAAAGACTTTGGTTTTAGAGCAAGTACAGAGAGACTTAAGCCAAACACAATGTCAAATGAAGGAAATGGAACACATGTATGAAAATGAAAAACATAAAGTGAATAAATATGTTGGAAAACAGGAGTCCGTAGAAGAGAGATTATCTCAACTACAGAGTGAAAATATGTTGCTTCGACAGCAACTGGAAGATGCTCAAAACAAAGTTGACAGTAAAGAAAAAGCGGTAATTAATATCCAGGACCAGTTTCATGAGATTGTAAAGAAACTTCAAGCTGAGAGTGAAAAACAAAGTCTAATGCTCCAAGAGAGAATTAAGGAGTTAGTCAGTGAGTGTAATCATTTAAAAGAAAAACTGTATCAATATGAAAATGACAAAACCGAAAGAGAGGTAAGTACCAAAATTCAAACTCATATTTGAGTATGGCTAAATGTTGATTCTAGTTGAATTTATAAATATAAAGGTAATGTATTTGCTATATAAGCTTTAAAATATACTTGCTTCCAGCTAATAAAAATTGAACCTAAGGGCCAGTAGGTGGCTTGGTGGTTCGGGTGCTGGACTCCCACATGGCCGATTACAGTTTGAGTCCTGAACGGTGGCCTGCTTTCTCACTTTCTCATTTTCTTTCTTGCTTGTTCACTGTGTCTTTCTCATGTGCCCTATAGCAAATTAAATAATAATAAATGAAATTAAATAATTCTTTAAAAAAAATTGAACCTAAGAGATGCTTTGAGACATTGTGTCACTTATGAAATCTTAAGAGGATAAATTATAAGTTGTTAATAGACTGATATTAATAATGAAGGCATAGGGACTGGCAGGTGGTTAGGGTGCTCGACTCCCACATAGCTGACTGAGGTTTGAATCCCAGACCTGGTGGCTTGCTTTCTTACTTTACTTTTCTCTCTCTGGTCAAATTAAAAATAATAATAAATAAAATTAAATAAGTAATTCTTTTAAAATGTAGGCATATTTTGCTGAAATATTTTTAATGTCTTTATGTTGCAACCTTTTTTTTTTTTTGGAGAGGTTTTCGCTATAGGGCGCGTGCGCTCGCCAGACAGACAGAGAGAGACATAGAGACAGAAAGCGAGAAATCACCCCCCAGGGGGGATGGTCACGCCGCAATCCCTTCTCCTCCATTCTCCTCTCGGGATCTTGGGCACGCACGCACACGCGCCCGGCGTGAGAGTTAAGCCACCGGGTCCGAGACGCGAACCGCGGTCGACTACGTGGGAGTCCAGCGACATAGCCATTACGCTAACTGCTGGTTTCCATATGTTGCAACCTTTTATAACCAGGATGAAGCAGATAAATAGAGATGTTCATGTCAAAAATGAGGGTTTGCTTTTGTTTTGTTTGCCATAAGCTACTTGCACTTATTGGAGAGAAACAGGGAGAGAGCGAGAGAAAGAGAAGCTAAGAAATCACCACCCAGGGGGATGTCCACATTGCAGTCCCTTTTCCTCCATTCTCCTCTGGGGGTTTAGGCATGCACACACATGCCTGGTGTGTTTGTCAAAGGTTTGGGTCTGAGATTCAGACTGTGTAGTTGTCCATGTAGGATCTAGAACTTTAACCTCCATACCATCTGCTTTCCTCCAAAATGAATATTTTTGAGGTTAAGATTCAATTGGGTGATTACCTAGACAATTTGTTACAGATTTCTAAAATGAATTAAGTGGTAGTTAACTTAAAACTTAAGCTAAAAGCATATCTCATAATGCTTTTTCTTCAGTACCTTTTAATATGTTTTTTAGATGGTATAAGTTTTAAAAAATAATTATTTCATATTTTAAAAAGAGTTATTTTTTTATTTAACTTTATTTATTCATTATTTATTTTTATTTTACTAGTGAGGACAGAATGTGAGACAGAGAGAGGGAAATCAAGCTCTCAGGTCTGGAACTTGACCCGCGGCCAGCCATGTGGGAGTTCAGCACCCTTAATCACCACGCCACCTGCCAGCTCCAAAATAACTATTCAAGTTTGTTTTTATTTTATTACTTTTTAATTTGATCAGAGAAAGGGAAAGGGAACACGAGAATGCAAGCTGCCAGGTCCAGGACTCAAACCTCAGTTGGTCCTGTGGAAATCTAGTGTCATAACCACCATGCAACCTGCTGGCTCCCAAATGGTGTGTGTGTGTGTGTGTGTGTGTGTGTTTAGAAGAGAGAGTTTTGCTATAGGATACATGTTCTTGCCAAAGAGACAGCGACAGAAAGACAGGAAGCAAGAAATCATTCCCCAGGGGTGTTGGCCATGCCGCAGTCCCTTCTCCATTCTTCTCTTGGGATTTTGGACACACACACGCACATGCACGCATGGTGTGAGCCACTACGTTCTGGACTTCAACCGCTGTCAGCCCTGTGGGATTCCAGTGACATAACCACTACGCCATCTGCTGGTCCCTAGATGGTGTAATTTTATCCACATCAATTTAAATGGAATTATTTTAGTCTCAGGTTATGTATTCTTCTTTTTTAGACAGGATTCTGCTGTCACCCTTCACCTGCCTCAGCCTCCCAGTTGAGACTGTAGGCACAAACTGTCATGACTTGCCTTTTTTTTTTAGACTGGGTCGTACTGTGTTTTCCAGGCCAGGCTAAGACTATAGGCACACATCACTGTGCCCAGTCTTTAGGTTGAGCGTCTCATGTGGCTCTAACCTACAGACCATAGCATCTTAGCAGCCATGACACCTGAGCTGAGCCTCCTTATTACCTCACAATTCTTTAATGATGCCTACATTTTGTTAGATCATGATGTGAGACAAATGTAGCTAATTTTAGCAAAACTTTTTATTTAATCTTCCCACTGGTATTTATACTTTACCTTGGACATTTTTAGAAATAATTTACTCATAATTTTATTTCAAGGCTCAATTGTTATCATTTGGATATTACTTTGTTTAGCACAAAGATAATTAGCTATCTGTGATTTATTATTTATCTGCGTTTTCAACCTAATGAAGGAGGCTTGCAGAGTTCACAAACAGCAGGAACTAGGAAATGAAAGGACTGAGGTCAGGGAAGGAGGTAGAGGCTGAATTACCTGCAGACTACCTCCAAGGCTGTTGGAATTTTGCTTTCATTCTGTGATTGAAATCTTTTGGGAGGATTCTTGAGCAGACAGTAAAATATGTGAGGTGCTCTGAAGTTATTTTGAAACGTCTCATTAAAAAGATGCAAAATGTTGGGACCAGCAGATAGTGTAATGGCTATGTCGCTGGACTCCCATGTAGTCTACTGCAGTTCAAGTCCCAGACCCAGTGGCTTAAACTCACACCGGGTGCGTGTGCGTGCATGCCCAAGATCCCGAGAAGGAGAATGGAGGAGAAGGGGTTGTGGTGTGGCCATCCTTTTTGGGGGTGATTTTTAGCTTTCTGTCTCTCCATCTCTCTCTGTCTTTCTGGCGAGCACACATGCCCTATAGCAAAAACCTCTCCTCCACAAAAAAAAGATGCAAAATGTTAAAGAGTGTACTCTCACCAGCCCCACCCACATACTCATTTCTTCCAGAGAGTTCAAGGGCTCTTAAGCCTTGTACTTTCATCAGAGGAGGAGGGATAAGTGGGCTGCTGTCTAAGTAACCCAGTACTGTTTTGTCAGGAAGATAGCCCCTTAACTGTGCCCTTAACTGAATCCAGGGATGTATTCATATGAGGAAAAGAAGGTGAATGGATGTATGTGGAGATGTTTTTCAGTGTGTACGTTACAGTAATACATTACTAACATAATTGAGTAATATGGTGATTTATAAAATCAGTAACAGAATTATCTCATCAGGTAGCTATAAGACAGCTTCAACAAGAACTGGCTGATACCCTGAAAAAACAGTCTATGTCAGAGGCTTCACTGGAGGTTACATCACGTTATCGCATTAATTTGGAAGATGAAACCCAGGATTTAAAGAAGAAATTAAGTCAAATGAGAAGTCAAGTATGTTTAAAACTTAACATGTTAATGGTTAATCAATAGCTGGTTGACTATTATAAAGTGTTTCAGGATACTCATTTCAGGGGACAGCCTTCTCTTGTATTTTGGTTATAATCATTGTGCTGTGCTTTCTGCGTTTTTGGCTCCTATTCATCTAGTTTCATTTACTCAGACTGAGTTCACAGTTTCTCCTCCATCAAGCCTTCTCTGACTGTTTTGACTTTCACTTCCCTTCTCTTTAACACTTAATTTTTCATTGCTTTTCTTTTTTTATGAGAGATAATCTTATCTAAGTATAAATTTGCTTAAGGAGGGAATAATAACCTGATATGCATATCACCTATTCTTGTATGAATTAAAAATATTTTAGCTTAACCAATCATTAACATAAAATTTGTATTATGCCAATAACTTTTGCTTTGAGATACTAACATAATAAAACTTTTATTCCACATTTTAAGCATTTAAAATTGGATTACTTAATCCATTAGAGGTGAATTGTTCAATCAAATGTGCAGGTTTTCTCAGTATGAAAAATTTTAAAAAATAAAAAGAAGCTAAATTTGCCTTTCTTCATTATGTAGCCAGGACTGTTATTTACCAATATATAGATTTATAGCACTCTACTACCAGGAAGTTTCTGGCTTCAGCTTTTCCTGATGCGTCATAACATGTATCAGCTCGTCAGCGTGCTTGCCAGCGCACAGCACAGCGTAAGCAGGTGCTGGGACTCAATCTGTTGGGAACCAGGATTTAGTGGTACAAAGCAGTATTTTCAGGTCGAGGTGGAGGTCATGTAAGTTATGTACCACGCAATCCAGGGGATGCTGAGTACTTCCCAGGATGCGATCATGCACTGAGCAGCATAGAGAGAAAGTAAGCTGTGCGTTATTAGAAGTGGAGAATGGTATGGCTGGCTAGTGGGACAGGTGAAAGGTCTATGAAGCAGCGGGCTCTACTCTGGGCTGTGTGCTTCCCTCTTGCTTCCCTCACTCAGTTTTGGAGGACAAGTTACTGCAACGTACAGTGGCATGCCCCCTACCTAAAGCATCAGATTTTATTGGCACTTAAGATACAATAGCATTAGCGAAGTCTCATTGGTCAATTCCTGATGGCATCTTGAAGCATAATTAAGTAGCCATAGGCTTTCTCAGTTTAAATTTGTCTGCTTTCTTCAATAGGTAGGATTGATCAAGGTAATACTTAATTGAAAATATCCCTTATATGAGATTAACTTAGAACTTTCTCTATATTTGACCTAAATGTTTGCATTTTATTCAACTGAGTTAATATGCATAGATTATAAGTTCTGTTTGAAGTAAGATATTTCAGTGTGGTTGTAAGTCCTTATCTCCTAGTCTAGGGTGACTTTCTTGCCTCCCACTGAGTCAGTGATTCTGAAAGTTCTTCATTTGCAGGTAAAACAAGTCTAATAAAAAGGAGGCAGTCGGCACAAAGACTAATTCTCATGCCCACTTGCAAAGCAAAACTTACCAGAATGATGAAACTAGGGCAACTAAATTAATTAATGGATTACTTCATTCAGTCAGGTTGAAGAAATATTACAAATAATAACTTATCTCCCCAGAAGCTGGTATTTTTTTTGTCTCAAATGACACAGTTGTGTTTTTGTAAGAGAAACTTTATTTAATATAACTATGTGCATTTAAGTTAGCACTTCTAAAAGTCATGTATGACAATGCATATTTGTCTATTTCCTAAAGACAAACAAATCAGGAATATCAAATTCATTCGATCTAACATTAAAATATGGTTTCCTTTGATCTCTTTTACTGGGATTATTTCAAAATAAAACAGAAAAAGATGTCTGTCAACAGCAACTCTTGTTGATACAATACAATAGGAATAATACTAACAGCAAATATATATATAGCTTACTATGTGCTACTTATACTTCTAAATATGTTTTGTACATTTCCTAATTTTATCTTTCTGGCATCCAGTGAGGTAGATACTATTATTATCTTCATTTTACAATTGAGGAGACAGACAAAAAGAGTTACTTTGCTCAAGGTCATACTGCTAGTAACTGGTGGAGCTGGGATTCTGTGTTGATAGTGTCAGACTGTTCATGGAACCGCTGGCAGTCAACTAAACCAGCATATTAATTTTTATAATTACTGACATGGTCATGGTTATTTAAATATATGAATATTTTAAATGATAGCTAAGGTAGTAATGGTGTTCAAAATACAAAAACCTAAATGCTCGCCATAAGGTTACTTCCTATCTTTCCCCATTAGACCAGTTTTGTAGGTTTAAGTGGCGTGGTGGTTAAGGGCTCTGGACTCCCACATTGCCAACCATGGTTCGAGTCCCAGACCTGGCGGCTTGCTTTCTTACTTTCTTACTCTTTCTAACACTGTCCCTCTCTGGTCAAACTAAAATAATTGAATAAATAAATAAAATTAAAATAATTCTTAAGGAAAATATATAATTTAAAAACAAGAATAACATTTTAGTCTAGGGGTTGGTAAACTTTTCTGAAAAGGGTATTATTTTATACTTTATGCAGCATAAGATCCCTGTTGTATAATAACAACTAAACTCTGCAGTTACGGCACCAAAGTAATCATAAACAATATGCAGATGAAGCAGTGTGGTTACGGGCCAACAAATTTTAGTTACAGAAACAGGTGATGGGCAGATCGTGCTAGATTCTTAGTAAAGTGTTTTTTTTTCCTTCTAGTTGCATGAAGCACAGAATCAACATGCGGAGGCTGTAAGACATACTGAGAAGATGCAGGATCGCATACAAAAGTACAATTAAAAAATAATTATCAATTTAATTTAACTTATTGTTTTTAAGATTTATTTATTTTAAATTTTATTTATTATCATTATTCGTCAATTTTTGATCAGAGAGAGACAGACAGAGATAAAGGAAGAGTGAGGAAGCAAGCTGTTAGGTTCAGGACTTGAACGGTTGTCAGCCATGTGGGAGTCCAGCGCCTCAACTGCCACGCCACTTGCTGACCCCTATTTATTATTATTATTTTTTAATTTGACTAGAAAGAGACAGACAGAAAGAAATTGAAAATGAGAAAGCAAACCACCAGGTCCGAGACTCGAACTGTGGTCGACCATGTGGGAGTCTATAACCACCCCACTTGCTGGCCCCACAAAAGTACAATTTAAAGTAGCACACAAAATTGCTTGAGTACTCATAAGAATTTAAGCAGTGTAGAGTGAGAATTATATCAGATACCATACTAAATATACCTGTGTGAAGCCTAAGAACATTTTTAGCTTTAAGTTATATTTTTTTTTGGGGGGGGGAGAGGTTTTTGCTATAGGGTGCGTGTGCTCGCCAGACAGACAGACAGAGACAGAGAGACAGAAAGCGAGAAATCACCTCCCAGGGGGGATGGCCACGCCGCAATCCCTTCTCCTCCATTCTCCTCTCGGGATCTTGGGTATGCACGCACACGCGCCTGGCGTGAGTTTAAGCCACCAGGTCCAGGACTCGAACCGTGGTCGACTACATGGGAGTCCAGCGACATAGCCATTACGCTAACTGCTGGTCCCAGCTTTAAGTTATTTTGAAATGCAGATTTTTTGCATACTGTTCCTGAATTTTTGCATGTTAACTATAAAACATATCTAGAAAAATGGGACAGTTACCAAATAATATTTTTTTAAACTTTTAAGAATATATGCAGGTCCAGAATAATATGCTGCTCTGCAATGCTAGAGCCACTTGGTCCCTTGGGATTTGGCTCTCAGCTTGAGAACATACTGGGGACATGCATTTGCGTCCCTGTGATCATGGCTGGCTAGAGGCTGACAGGCCAGCTAGAGCACTAGAATGGGACTGTGCTGTGACTAGACCCTGTCTCTCTCTCACTTGCTGTCTCTCTTTTATTTATTTATTTCTAAAATTTTATTTATTTATTTATTTATTTTTGAGAGATTTTTGCTATAGGGCATGTGCACTTGCCAGAGACAGAGACAGAAAGTGAGAAATCACCCCCCCAGGGGGATAGTCACACCACAATCCTTTCTTCTCCACTTTCTCTCTTTTTTTTTTTTTCTTTTTCTTTTTTTGGAGAGGTTTTTTGCTATAGGGTGTGTGCACTTGCCAGACAGACAGAGAGACAGAAAGCGAGAAATCACCCCCCCAGGGTGGATGGCCACGCCGCAATCTCTTTCTCCTCGATTCTCCTCTCGGAATCTTGGGCACGCACGCACATGCACCTGGCATGAGTTTAAGCCACCGGGTCCGAGACTTGAACCATGGTCGACTACGTGGGAGTCCAGCGACATAGCCCTTACGCTAACTGCTGGTCCCATCTTCTCCACTTTCTCTCAGAACCCTGGACTCGCAGGCACAAATTGCCAGGCCTGGGACTTGAACTGTAGTCAACCACATGAGAGTCCAGCAATGCAACCACCACACTGTTTGCTGGTCCTCATTTGCCATCTCTCAACCTCTCTCTCTCTCATGAAATAAGCAATCTTTAAAAAAATAATTTATGTAATTACACCTTCAGCAGTGACATTTTTTACAAAACTGATTTGTGAGAATAATTATGTTAAAATATACATTTTAGGCTTGAAAACGAAAATTCCAAGTTCAAAGTTACAATGAAAAAGCAGGCAAGCAAAATTGAAGAGCTTCAGAAGAACCTGTTAAGTACAAGTTCAGTAAGTCAATTTTTAAAATTTCTGTCACACTAAAAAGGAATATTTTATTTCTTTAGCAGTCATCTACAAGAATATTTTAGACAATATAAAAAGTCTCATTGATAAAAATAGTTATTATATTTATTTTGATATTATTTGTTACTGGTAGTACAGGTTGTCTTAAGTATTGGGTCATCTGAAAAGTCATAATGCGTTTTTGTTTTTCTGTACAAAAATGCATTATGACTTTTCTGAATAAAAATGCATCATGACTTTTCTGATAACCCAATAGAATTTGGCTGAATTTATATACTCGATGATTTTGGTAGTAAGATTTTTTTTTTTTTTTAAAGAGATTTTTGTTATAGAGTGTGTATGCTTGCTGGAGAGACAGAAAGAAAAGCAGAAAGTGAGAACTCACACCTCAGGGGGATGGCCACACTACAATCCCATCTCCATTCTCTTCTTGAGATTCTGGGCATGCACGCACATGTGCTTGGTATGAGTTGCAAGCTGCCAGGTCCAGGACTCAAACTGTGGTCAGGCATATGGAAGTTCAGTGCCGTAGGCACTATGCCACCTGATGGCCCTGGCAGTAAGATTTTTTTTTGGAGGGGAGAGGTTTTTGCCATAGGGCGCGTGTGCTCGCCAGAAAGACAGAGAGAGACAGAGACAGAAAGCAAGAAATCACTCCACAGGTGGGATGGCCACACCACAATCCCTTCTCCACTATTCTCTTCTTGGGATCTTGGGCATGTATGCACGTGCACACGCACCCAGCGTGAATTTAAGTCACTGGGTCTGAGACTTGAACTGTAGTCAACTACATAGGAGTCCAGTGACATAGCCATTATGCTAACTGTTGGTCCCAAGATTTTTATGAAAATTATTGTGACTGGGGCCGGCAGGTGGCTTGGTTAAGGTGCTGGACTCCCACATGGCATCTTGGACCTGGTGGCTTGCTTTTTCACTTTCCCTATTACTCTCTGTCTCTCTCTGGTCAAATTTAAAAATAATAATAATAATAAATAAGATAGAATAATTCTTTTTTAAAAATATATTTATTTATTTTATGTTATTTATTCATTCATTTATATTAATTTGATCAGAGAGAGACAGAGAGTAATAGGGAAAGTGAAAAAGCAAGCCACCAGGTCCAAGATGCCATGTGGGAGTCCAGCACCTTAACCACTACGCCACCTGCTGGTCCCGATAAAATAATTCTTTAAAAAAATAGAAAATGATTGTGATTACCTAAAACCAGTCACTAGTTCATGTATGCCACATTTCATTTATCCATTTATGCATTGATGGACATTTGCATTATTTCTACTTTTTTGTGAGTAACTCTACCGTGAATGTTGGTGTACAACTGGTAAGTCCCTGCTAGTATCTTATAATATCTTTCAAAATTCTAAGAATTTGATTAATAATTCGATCTAGAATTCGGAATTTTTCTTATGATCCAAACCCTTCAGTGAGATTTTGAGAATTAATTACTTTTAATATTATAGTTTGTATTTCTCATCAAGAGTGGATCCTAGATTCTTATATAAGTGCTTTTAAAATTTTAATTATTTATTTATTTATTTGTTTTTTGGAGAGGTTTTTGCTATAGGGTGCATATGCTCACTAGGAAGACAGACAGAGACAGAGAGAAAGTGAGAAATCAGCCTCCAGGGGGGATGACCACGCCGCAGTCCCTTCTCCTCTCCTCCATTCTCCTCTTGGGATCTTGGGCATACATCACAATGCACCTGGCGTGAGTTTAAGCCACCGGGTCCAGGACTCGACCCATCATGATCAGCTACATGGGAGTCCAGCGACATAGCCATTATGCTGACTGCTGATCCCTGTAAGTCCTCTTTTTTTCCTTCCCCAAAGGAATTTGTTTTTCTCTTTGGATTTCATTTTAAGAGAAAAGAGATGCTAGTTCAAAAGTGGAAATGACTATTCCATCAGTGTCTTTCAGAGTAACTAGTGCTCTTAGCATTGCAGATTCAAAGACTGATATTTTTTACTCTCCTGTATTGAGCATCCTTTCAAAGGTTTAACAGTCCAATCTTTGGGGTATATTCAGCACACCAATTTATTGATGTATAGTGAATATTACATAACTATTGGTTTGTTGGGAAAGTCATGATGCATTTTTGCATTAAAAAAATGGAAAAAAATGTCACGTCATGACTTTTCTGATGACCCAATATTTACTAAACAGAACAGGATTCTCATGTAATTTATGCTTCCCTTTGTAGGAATTAAGGTCAGAAGATGGATGCTATGAGGTAGATGCTCCTAAGTAAGTTCATTCATAGTAGTGAGTTTCAAGTAGCTTCACTGCACAGACACACCTACCAGGGGAGCTAGAACATTTGGCCGACTGGTGTTTTTCCAGGTGGAAGAAACATTAAAAAGTTTTTTTTTCCCCGAGACCAGCAGATGGTGTAACGGTTACATCGCTGAACTCCCACATAAGCCAACAGTGGTTCGAGTCCCAGGCCCAGCGGCTTAAAACTCATGCCAGGCACATGTGCATTTGTGTGTGTGCCCCAAATCCCAAGAGGAGACTGGAGGAGAAGGGATTACAACATGGCCTTACCCCCCCGGGGGGGGGGTGATTTCTCACTTTCTTTCTTGGTCTTTCCAGCGAGCGCATGCTCTCTATAGCAAAAATCTCTAAAAAAATTATTTTTTCCATTTCTTATAAATTAATACCATTTTATTAGCATACTTTTCATGTAAGTGACATGTTGATAAAGGAGCTTTCTGTGAATGAGACAGCCAGGGGACATCTCCTGTCTGACATAAGTGTCAAAAATCGAAAAGAGAGTATCCAAAACTTACTAAACATATTCAGAAATACTGAGGGGCCCAGACATGGTAATGTGTGTTGGTAGTCACTGCTACTTTGCAGGATGAGACCACAAGAGGGACCTGCTTTCGTTTCCACATCTACCCTAAAAGCTGGATATGGTGGTATATGCCTTTAGTCTTAGCTTATATTAGGCTCAGTGGGGCGATAGTGACGCACAGGGAGACCCTAACAGGAGGGAAAAAAAGTTAAGGGATTTTCTGTATACTCCAATACAAATACATTAGGAATGTGACAGTATTATTAGCCACTTTGAAGTCTATTCTGGGAATTTAAAAAATGTAATAAAGACACCATTCAATTCAGTCAGTAGCCCCTCACTTCTTCAGAAGCTTCTTATCTCTTGAAACTTTAGGCTGGAGACTACATGGGTTAATATATATGATGGACATAATTTTGAGATGAAGACCCTGGACTAGGAAAAAGATAGCAGTGGTGGGCCTCAAGCCTCCAAATATAGTTGAGTGTGCTCTGAAAGAAATTTAAGAACTAGAAGTTTTTAAGATAATGTCCCCATGGAAAAGGAAATTATTCAAAAGAGAACAAAGGCAAATAATTGCTATCTCACTCTTGTGGGAAAGTTTTGCATCTTAGAAGAAAAACAAGGCAATGTGTGTAGTTAGCATCCTAAGGGCAGGATGCCTCCTGAGATTAGAATATAGCACTACACTCAAAATAACTCCAGTAAGAACTAAAATGAACTTAGACGATGAGCCAAATACTAAAGTAGTCCACATCAAACAGTGGGTCTTGAGTGTGTGCTTGAGATACTGTCTGTAAGAAGTGACTAGAAGGAAGAGAGAAAGGAACAAAGGGTTTAAAGAGGCCAGGGCCAGAGATGCAAATTAAGGAATGAGTTGAAGCCTTAGAGATTTAAGGAAGTCTGGGAGATTTAAATGGAGGAATAGAAAGGGATGGGACTGAACTTCAGGGGTTGCTGCATTTGGAAATGAAGTGAGATTAGAGGAGCAGAAGGAGGAGTAAATGATGAAATATTAATAATAGATCCGTGGATAAAAAAAACGGAGTTGTAAATGAGACTATACATTAAAGAATATAGTAGACTGATAGAAAACCAATAGGCAGAAGTTACATGTCATTGAAAAAAACTTGAACTTTATTTAGCGAGAAATGGTTAGAAGAGGAAAGATTGAAACCAGTAGAGGAATGCTTACTGAGAATGAGAGTATCTCATCCTGAAGTCATCAGGATAAGAAAATGTAAGGGGAGCCAGATGAGAGTTTTCAAAATGTTATTTTAGTAAGATATGATTTAACAAAACATGGAGTATTTTCAATTTTCGATGGAAATATTTCTAGGGCATCTTTAGAAACTAAAATGTAAATCTAACAACTTAAACATTTTTTTTATTCGTTAACTCTTAGTATTTTATTAATGTGCGTCCATGCCCAAGATCCCAGGAGGAGAATGGAGGAGAAGGGATTGCAGAGTGGCCATCCCCTCTCTGGGATGATTTCTCACTTTCCCTTTTACTGTCTCTGTGTGAGTGTACACACCCTAAGGCAAAAACCTTAAAATAATAATAATAATTTTTTAAAAAGAGTTCATTAACTCTTAGTTTCTGTCACCTACATTAAAAAAAAACTTTTTTTTTTTGGAGAGGTTTTTGCCATAGAGTGCATGCGCTCGCCAGACAGACAGAGACAGAGAGACAGAAAGCAAGAAATCATCTCCCGGGGGGATGGCCACACCGCAGTCCCTTCTCCTCTATTCTCCTCTCAGGATCTTGGGCATGCACACACACGTGCCCAGAGTGAGTTTTAAGCCACCAGGTCCCGGATGCGAACCATGGTCGACTACATGGGAGTCCAGCGACATAGCCATTACGCTAACTGCTGGTCCCCAAAAAAACTTTTTAAAAAAATAATTATTTGATTTAAGTTTATATGTTATTATTAGCATAGTTTTAAAAGATTTGGCAGAGAGAAAGAGAGAGGAAGTGAGAAAGCAAGCTGCCAGGTCCAGGACTTGAACCACGATCAGCCATGTGGGAGTCCAGTGCCTTTAACCACCATGCCACCTGCCTGCCCAAGAACTTGTATTCTTTTTTTAAAATGATCTTTTATTATTAATATTCTTTTTTTTTTTTTGAGAGGTTTTTTTTGCTATAGGGCATGTGCGCTCGCCAGACAGACAAAGAGAGACAGACAGAAAGCGAGGAATCACCCCCTAGGGGGGATGGCCACGCCGCAATCCCTTCTCCTTCATTCTCCTCTCGGGATCTTGGGGATGCACACACACGCGCCCGGCGTGAGTTTTAAGCCACTGGGTCTGGGACATGAACCACGGTCGACTACGTGGGAGTCCAGCGAATAGGCTTTACACTAACTGCTAGTCCCCAATATTATTATTTTTTAAGTGTGCTATAGAGAACGTGTGCTCACCAGAGACAGAGAGAGACAGAAAAAGAAAGTGAGAAAGCACGCCACCAGGTCTGGGACTTGAACTGCAGTCAGCTGTGTGGGATTTTATCCCCTTAACCACCCTGCCACCTGCTCTCCCTAACAAATTTTACTAATTTAGATGAGGAAAGTATAAATCAATTTGAGCTGTTTTTAAAAAAAAATTCATTTTGAAAACTGTCCTTACTGGTAT
Organism: Tupaia belangeri chinensis; assembly: GCF_000334495.1. Taxonomy (NCBI): domain Eukaryota; kingdom Metazoa; phylum Chordata; class Mammalia; order Scandentia; family Tupaiidae; genus Tupaia; species Tupaia belangeri. The sequence continues at coordinate 5,281,356 of NW_006159427.1, forward strand.
CAAGTTTATAAATTATCTAAACTTTGTAAACCTGTCTAAACACAATTATAGGTTAAGCATCCCTAATCTAAAAATATGAAATCTGACTCCAAAATCTGAAACTTTTTGATCATTGACATGATGCCACAAGTAGAAAATTCCATACCTGACCTCATGTGACAGGTCACCACAGTCAACACAATGTAACATGAGAATACTGTATAAAATTATCTTCAGACTATGTGTATAAGGTACATATAAAACATAAATGAATTGCGTGTTTAGCCTTGGGTTCCATCTTCAATACTAGTTCATTCTTTATGTGCACATATTCTAAAATCTGTGCGGATCTGACATCTAAGATACTTGTGGTTCCAAGAATCTTGTATAAGAGATGCTTAACCTGAACTCATGAGAAATAACATTTTTAAGAAAGAAGAGAGTCTCTAGATATTTTTTTTTGAGTTTTTGCTATAGGGCGTATTTTTTAAAATACTTCTAAAAATACTTCTCTTTTAATTTTTTTTCAAAGTCTGAGGATGAAAAAGAACAGTTAAAGACACTTACTGAGTTAAAGCAGTCTCTGGAATATAATTTGGATCAAGAAAAAAAGAAAAATGGTGAATTAGAGAAAGAATTAACTGGGTAAGATTTTAACATTTCAGATCATTTTAATCATTCATTAATTGATTTAACTACAAGTTTACTTCACTTTTCTAATACTTAAATACAAATTTATTTTATATATGCACTTTCATAATTAAATAAATTATTCTATTTTAAAATTTACTTCAGAAGTTCATAGCACAATCCGAAACTATTTTTAAATGTGGAAATATTATATTTATTCTTTAATTATTTTGGAAACAATAACAATAATGCCTTTAATAATGCCATCTGTACTCTTTATCATCTACTTTGTTGTTTTTATTTCTGAGGGTATTTTTGCTTTGTTTGGTAATTTCTTATTTTGTTGGTGTCCTCTTCAGCATTAAAATATTTTAATGTCTAGAAACCTTTCTATTGTTCTTTAACATCAATTTTTTATTTTATTTTATTTTTTAGTTTTAGTTTTAGTTTTTCTATGGGATACGTGTGCTTGCTGGAGAGAGACAGAGAGTTAAAGTGAGAAAGCACCTACCCAGGAAAGAAGGCCACACTACACCACAACAGACCCTTCTCCTCCATTCTCTACTCAGGATTCCAGGCACTCATACACTTGTACCCAGCATATTTCCTGAGCTCCTGGGGCCAGGACTTGAATCCCACAGTCAGCTATGTGAGATCCAGCTGCCTTAACCAACTAACTGCTGGTCCCCAAAATTATTTTGATTGACCTTATATTTTCTTTCTGCCTCTTTATTTTTTTAGTTACAAAAATGTGTGGAAATTTAGTCATTTTCCATGGGTACCTCTCATATGTGTATGAGGTATACATGTTATTAAACTTTGTTTAATGGGGCCAACAGGTAGCACAGTAGTTAAGTTGCTGGACTCCCACATGACCTACTGCAGTTTGAGTCCTGGACCTGGTGGCTTGCTTTCTCACCTTCCCCCCTCTGTCTCTCTCTCTCTTGCTAAAATAAAAATAAATAAATAAAGTTAAATAAAATAATTCTTTAAAAACAAAACAAAACAGAAACTCTGTTTTTAAAAAATTGCACTCATACACATACACATATATCATGCATTTGTATTATATATACACATACGTACATGTATACCATACATAGAAAAATATGTGTTTTACATAAAGAAGAATAAAATGAGCAGTTGTTTCTACCATCCAGATTTAAAAAAAGAATGTAATGTTCTCCAGTATCTTTGAAACCCCCAGCATAAATGCTTTTATATTTATTTGTTTAGTACTTAAGTTGATCTCTGATTCTGATCAATATTTTTCTCTCACTTAACTGTCTTTCTCTACATGGTTTTGTACTCCTTTCATTTTGTTAACATTGTGCCAGCAAAGAGCTCTTAGTTCTCTTCTTTCTCATTATTCATACATTAAATCGTTATACATCATTTAGATTGTGAAGAAACTTTACCCAGCATAATATACACTTCAGTTCAGCCTAGTTGAGACTATTATACACATCCTTGTCAACAGATAGTTAACCTTATCTGTGTCCCACAAGTGTCTTACCTGTCCATTTTCCCCCCAAATTTCCTTTCCTGTGCTCTCCCCCTCCCACCCTCTCTTTCCTTTTTGTCTCTAGTGTCCATTACAATTTTTAATACTTTTATGTTCTCCAGTCTTTCAGTCTCTACCATAGAGTGCAGACAATTGGTATATGTTAAGTGGAGACATATGATGTCTCTCTTTCATAGCCTGACTTGCTTCACTCAGCAACAAATCTTCCATATTCATCCACTTTCTATCAAATTCCAGGGCTTTGTTGTTTTATTTTTGGCTGAATAGTATTCCATGGAGTATATGTTTCATAATTTTGCAATCCATTCATCTGTTTGTGGACATTTGGGTTGGTTCCATGTCTTAGCAATCGTGAATAATGTTGCAATGAAAATAGTTGTGCAAGCACTTTTCTGACTGAGTGCTCTCCTGTCCTTTGGGTAGATACCCAGGAGTAGAATTGCTAGATCATATGGTAGTTCTATTTGAAGGTCTTTGAGGAACCTCTATATTGTTCTCCACAGTGGCTGGACCAATTTACAACCCCACCAATAGTGTAGGAGTGTTCCCCTTTCACCACATCTTCCCAGCACTTATCATTACTTGTTTTTTTAATCTTCACCATCCTGACTAGGGTTAGGTGGTATCTCATTGTCGTTTTGATCTGCATCTCCTTTACAAAAAGGGATGTTGAGCATTTTTTCATATGCTTTTTGGTTGTTTGTATGGAGAGGAGTTCATTCAGTTCATTTTTTCATCTTTTAATTGGGTTAATCATTTTCTTCCATTAAGCTGCTTGAGTTCCCTGTGTATTCTGGTTATCAGTCCCTTATCTGAGGCACAGTTAACAAAACAGTTTTTTAGTCTTTCCACATTACTTTGTGCTTGAGTTCCTTTCTTCTAAAGCTCTGCCTGTTTCCTTTTTCCACTTAACTCAGTCTTCAAAGATGTTTCTTCTGATTCTTTTCCCATGTTGAATGATCTCCTTGATTTTTTTTTTTTTTGGTGTATACATTCCTTTCTTCTGTTCGACTGTGGTCAGTGAGCACCAATATGTATTTTTGTATCTTTTATAAACATTTCTAAGTGGTTTTCCTCTTTACCTTCCATACTAATCTCTGGGTTATAGCTCATGTTTAGTAATTAAGTATTTTATATTAACATACTAAAATGGATGTTTTCTTTATAAGAACTTTGTATATGGCAACAATATTAACTCTTCATTCACAATATATGTCATACAGATTTTCTTCCTATAATTTACTTAAGATTATAATTTTGTTAGAATGCTTTCAAACAATGTTAGGTTGAAGCAAATGAGAGATGATCATAACTTATAGATCATTTTCCTTATGTAATAGAACATAGTATCTGTTTAAAAACAATTACTAAATATTTACTCTTAAAAAAGCTTGACTTAACTTGTTCTGAACATTCCTACAGATTTAAGAAACTCTTAGAAGTGACAACAGAGAAGTTAAATGAATATGAAAATGGAGAATTAAATTTCCAAGGAGATTTAAAAGCCAATCAATTTGAAATGGATGTTCAAGTTAATATGCTAAAACATAAGGTAATTTTCTTTCTTTCTTTTTCCCTCTCTTTCTTTCTTCCTTTCTTTCTTTTTTTGTTTGCTATAGGGCGCGTGCGCTCGCCAGACAGACAAAGACAGACAGAGAGACAGAAAGTGAGAAATCATCCCCCAGGGGGGATGGCCACACCACAATCCCTTCTCCTCCATTCTCCTCTTGGGATCTTGGGCACACACGCACACGCGCCCGGCGGGAGTTTTAAGCCCCCGGCTCCGGGACCCGAACCGCGGTCGACTACATGGGAGTCTAGCAACATAGCCATTACGCTAACTGCTGGTCCCCAAAATAGCTTTTTAATACATAATTTTCTATTTTAGAAAAGCCTTACTGTTGATTCTGATGTCTTGAATTCTTGCCAAGAAGTACACCATTACATGACCCCAAGTCAATAGTATCAAATCAATTTTTCAGAAACATCTTTATTGAGATTAATTGACATACCATGCAATTCACTCATTTAGTGTATACAATTTAGTGGCTTTCAGTGTTCTCACAGAGTTATGCGGTCATCACCACAACCAATTTTAGATTTTTTCATCCTAAAGAGACAGACTGTTAGCCATTCCCACCAGTTCCCCTTTCCCTGCTCAGCCCTAGGGAACCACCAGTCTCTTTTGTCTCTATAAGTTTACCTATTCTAGATATTTCATACTGATTGAACCACACAGTATGCGGTGTTTTATGACTAGGTTCTCTCATTTAGCATAATGTTTTTAAGGTCTATCTGTGTCATAGCATGTTACCGGTACTTCATTTCTTATTGCTGAGTAATATTCCATTGTATGGGTTTATTTTACATTTTATGTATCCATTCATCAGTTGAACCTTTCTTTGGGTTGTTTTCACTTTTTGGCTATTATTAATAATGCTGCTATGAAAGTTTGTACAAACTTTCATGTTTGTTTCTGATTTCATTTCTCTTATGAGCAGAGTTGCTGGGTAATGTGGTTGCACTCTGCCTAACCTTCTGTGGAGCTGCCAGTCTGTTTTCCAAATCAGCTGCACCATTTTACATTCCTGTCAGTATTGTATGAGGGTCCTAATTTCTCCATATCCTTGTCAATTCTTATCATTCATCTTTTTTGATTGAGAAAGGATTCCATTCTAGTGGTGTGAAAGGATATCTCAGTTTGGTATTGATTTGCATTTCCCTATTGACTAATGATATTAGACATCTTTTCATGTGCTTATTCACCATTTCTGTATCTTCTTTGGAGAAAAGTCTATAAATTATTTGCCTATTTTTAATTGGGTTTTCTTTATTTTTAATTGTAGAAGTTCTTTATATTTCTAAATTCTAAATCTTTTATCAGATATGTGATTTTCAAATATTTTCTCCTCCTCAGTAACTTGCCTTTTCACTTTCTTCTAGATGATTTTTTTCCTCTCTCTCTTTTTCTTTTTTTAGCGGCCAGAGAGCATGTGCATGTGTGAGAGAAAGAGAAAGTGCAAGCGCCCCCCCCCTCCCCCGTGGTCAGCATCTATGTAGCAGCTGGTCCCTTTACTCCAGCTTTAAGTATCATTTTCTTCACCAGCCTTGAAACCCTTCTGCTAGCCTCTTCGGTGGCCATGGGCTTCCCCTAAGCATCTCTATGAAGCCCTTTTCATTTTCATTATTATCCTTCTCTAGGTCCTTTTAGTTTCCATTTGTCTCTTGGTCCAAAGGGGATCCTACATGTTTGAGTATTTTTGTTTGTTTTTAGTGGTAGTACCCAATATTTAGTATCAGTTATTTTGTGAAGTTTCTTTTCCATGATAGAGGGAGACAGAGAGAAACAGGCATCCCCAACAGGGTCTTCATGCCAAAATCCCATCGCTAGCCTCAGCCAGCCCAGATCATGGACATGTGTGTGGGCTCCTGGTGTGTACAGGGAGATCTTGGGTCATGAATCCAGGACATTCCCCTGTACCTTCAGCATCACAATGTTATGTTTCCACTGCACTGCTATGGCTGGCCATGGGTGACAGTTACTTACCTGCTGTATAATAGATGACCTCAGAATCCATCGTCTCAAAACAACTTTTTATAAACTTTTGTTTATAATCATCAGTTTAGGCCAGCTTCAGTAGGACCAGATTATTTTTCTTCTATTATGCATCAAATGGGGTGACTTGAAGGAGAGGATTAGAATCCTCTCAAGGCTTATTTATTCACATGTCTAGCTATTGAAACTGATTTTTTGCTAAGACTTTTTTTTAGAGTGGTTTTTTTTTTTTTTTTTGCCATAGGGCATGTGTGCTCACCAGAAACACAGAGAGAGACAAAGAGACACGGGAGGCAGGGGATGGCCACACTGTAGTCCCTTCTCCTCTGTTCTCCTGGGATCTTGGGCACACATGTATATGTGCCCAGTGTGAGTTTGAAGTCACCGGGTCTGGGACTCGAACCACAGCCAGCCATGTGGGAGTTCAGCGACATAACCACTGTGCCATCTGCTGGCCCCTTGGCTGAGACTTTAGCTGAGGCAGTCATTTAGTATGTGACTTGGGTGTCCTTACAAAATGTGGCTAGATTCCCAAGGTGAGCTTCCCTCTAGAGAAAGTCAGGTGGCAGCTGTGTCAGATTTTCTAATATAGCCTTGGAGGTCACATAGCAGTTTCACCATAGTTACTTACTAAAAATCAGCTTCTAAGGCCGGCTATATTCAGGAGAGGGAATGTTATAGGGAAAATAAAGAATTTGTAGACCTGTTTTAAAATCACAACTGTACTCATCTTTATAAAACATCAAGTAATCATTTCATTTAAAGGAAAATAGTTCTTGGGACCAGCAGTTGGCTAGTTGCTGGACTCCCATGTAGTCAACCATGGTTTAAGTCCTGCACCCAGCGGCTTAAATTCATGCAGTACCTGTGTGTGTGTGTGCCCAAGATCCGGAGAGACGAATGGAGAAGGGATTGCAGCATGGCCATCCCCCCCGGGGGGTGATTGGGTGATTTCTCGCTTTCTGTCTGTCTCTGTTTGTCTTTCTGGTGAGCGCATGCACCCTATAGCAAAAACCTCTCCAAAAAAAAAAAAAAAAGAAAGAAAGAAAGAAAATAGTTCTTACCAACTCAGTATGACTGAAATTCCAGCAAGTTTTGTTGTTGTTATTGTTTACTATGCTCCTTTATTTTGTAGAAAGTAGCGAAGGATTAGGATTACAAGATAGTATTACTGAATTAAGGCATTTTTGTTAAAAATAAAACATGTATAGATCATTTCACTAAGCTTTTCTACTGGGAGATGTGATTACTCCTTGGAATGCAATAAAAATTAGCATAAAACACAGCAGTTCAGAAAAGATTTATGGCATTAAAATCCATATTTATAAGATTTATTAATTAGAGTCTTATTTTTCAAAATATTATTTGAGAAGCCATTTATTTACTCAGACTTAATTAATCAATATCATGTCCTTGAAAGAATGAGGAGTGAAGATGGGAGAAAGGAGTAAGAGACTTTATTCAAAGAGGTAACCTAGAGCCATTTCAAAGAGGAAATACATGAAACAATTCGAAATATAAGTCTAAGATTGAGACCAGTGTATGGCAAAGACAAAGAAAGTAAAGAATATATTTTTGTGACTTTTGGTATTTTAAACTTTGTTTAGGATTTTCTGAGTAATTTAAGGGTCTATTTTCTACGAACTTTCTACAATAGAAATCTCATTTCACTGCATCTGAATTTATTTAATAATGTATTATTGGTTTTATCTCAGACTGTGTTCAGCATGTTTCCTTCCATTATCAAAGTATATTCTTTTATTCATGCAGATTGATGATCTTACAGCAGAACTGGAAACTGCATCATCAAAATGTGTACATCTAGGCGCAAAGAATCAAATTCTTAAGCAGGAATTGTCATCTATGAAAACAGTACGGAAGAAATGTGTAAAACTAGAGAAGAATAACCTGAAGTTGGAACAAGAAATAGTAGACCTCAAAAGTCATATGAAAATAAATATGGTAGAACTTGTTCAAGTAGAGCAGTATAAACGGGAGATTGAAGAAAGAGCAAGACAGGATATAGTAGAAAAATTAAAAGAAGTCAATCTGTTTTTACAGGTTAATTTGTTTATCTGTAATGTGCTTTATTTCCTTTTACTGCAAATTACTTTGGGAATGTATACATTGTCTTATATTATGTACACTTCCCTTAGAGTGGTTTCTTTTGTAAATTTCTAGAAGCAAGGTGGCATCTGTTTCTCCTTTTGAATATTTTAATTTTTATCACTATTACAACTAAATTGGCCTTTCAGAATAATGGGTCATATTAGAGAACCATTTGATTATTAAGACCTGTTGGTATAAATTAAGACTTAGGAAGAAAAGACAAAATTGTGATTGAGCAATTATACCATATTCTTGAATTGTTTTCAAGTTAAATTGTTCAGTCTTTTCATTTTCAAATCAACTCTATTATTCTTTGAATTATCCATATTACATAAGTAATAATATTAGAATAGCTCACCTTTTAATTTATTAATTGATTGATTGATTAATATGAAAGACACACATATGTGCGTATGTGACAGAAAGAGAAAAATCGTTCTCCACTGGGGCTGGTTAACACCGCCATCTTTTTCCCTCCACTGTTCCATCCTGTTAGGATCTTGGGCAGCATGCCCAGCATGTAAGCCACAGGGACTAGAACTGAACTCTAGTCAGCCATGTGGGATCTGGCTTCCTCTACACAGTGCACAATAGTTCTGTTAGAGGGTGAGCCCTCAAAACATTTTAAAAAATACTTGTTGCCAGAAGTGTATGTACTTGAAGAGAGAGAGAAAGCACCCCCAATGGGGTGTGGTAATGTTGCAGTCCTTTTCTTTAATTTCTCCTTCCTATCAGGATTTTAGGCATGCATGTACACGTACCTGGCATGATTTTCAAGCTGCCAGGGTCAGGATTTATACCATGATTAGCCATATAGGACCCAGCCCCCAATGTGCAGTGCTTAATTACTATGCTATGGGACTGGTCCCCCAAATGTGTTTTTTGTTTTGTTTTGCTTGCTATTAGGTACATGTACTCACCAGAGACAGAGAGAGAGAGAGAGAGAGAGAGAGAGAGAGAAAGAGAGAGAGGACAGTGAGAAAGCACTTCCCAGGAAGATGGACATGCTGCAATCCCTTCTCTTCCACTTTCCTTTTGGGATTTTGGGCATATATGCACATATGCCCAGTGTGTTTTTCAAGCCACTGGGTCCAGGATTCAAACCATGTAGTCAGATATGCAGGATCCAGACACCTTAACCTCCATTTCATCTGCTGGCTTAAAGGTAAATATTATAAATTTCACCTATTTTCCACATATTTAAAATTGCTATTTGAGTCAGTAGCTCAAAACTAAAGCAAGCAATGGGACCAGCAGTTAGTGTAATGGCTATATCTCTGGACTCCCATGTAGTCGACCGCGGTTCGAGTCCTGGATCCGGCGGCTTAACCTCACGCCAGGCGCGTGTGCATGCGTGCCGAAGATCCCAAGAGGAGAATGGAGAAGGGATTGCGGTGTGGCCATCCCCCCTGGGGGGCGATTTCTCGCTTTCTGTCTCTCTGTCTCTCTTTGTCTTTCTGGCGAGCGCACGCGCCCTATAGCAAAAACCTCTCCCAAAAAAAACCTAAAGCAAATAAATACCTAAGAATTCAAGTTATAATTATTTACTAAAATCTATCTTTTTAGGATGGCTATATAGCCTAGTGGTTAAAGGAGCCTGATCCCACCTGGCTGATTGTGGTTTGAGTCCCAGCCCCAATAGCTTGAAAAACACTCCAGGTACATGTGTATGCATGTCCAAAATCCCAAGAGGATGAAGACATGGAGGAGGAGAAGGGATTTCAATGTGACCATGTCCCATTGTGGGGATGTTTTCTCTGTCTCTCTGTCTCTCTGGTGAGCCTGTGTCTCTTGGCAATTAAAAATATATATATATTTTTAATCAAATACACAATTATTTGTTACAGTTATTCTAAAATAGTATTATTTTAATTTTCTTTAGGCACAAGCAGCATCTCAAGAAAACTTAGAGCAATTAAGAGAGAATAATTATGCTTCTGTAAAAAGTCAGATGGAAATCAGAATTAAAGATCTAGAATCTGAACTCTTCAAAATGAGAGCTACTCAAGAAGATTCTAATAAAGCAGAATTGGAAAAATATAAGCAACTCTATCTAGAAGAATCACAAGTTAGAAAATCATTATTAGATAAACTAAACAAGTAAGTAAAAAAATATATAAGAATTGTGGAAAATAAATAAAGCTCATTAATTTGCCTGTAAAGCTTAACTTTTAGTAAGATAGGTTCATGAGATTAGTAGGAAGTAAAAGCTAACTAGACAATATAATTTTGGAAAATGATGTTAGCAAATGAACTTATTGGTCCAGGAAAGTTTATGTCTCTGTGCATTTTTTTTTGTTTGTTTTATATGGATTTCTTTTTTTTCTCACTTAATATTCTAATATAGCAAACCTGATCTATTAGTCTTTGGGCTAAGTGTTGTTGGTTTTTTGTTTTTGTTTTTGTTTTTGTTTTGAGAGGTTTTTGCTATAGGGTGCATGCGCTTACCAGAAAGACAGAGAGAGACAGAGACAGAAAGTGAGAAATCACCCCCCAGGGGGATGGCCACGCCACAATCCCTTCTCCTCCATTCTCCTCTTGGAATCTTGAACACGCACAAACATGTGCCCGGTGTGAGTTTAAGCCACCAGGTCCAGGATTCAAGCCATGGTCAACTACATGGGAGTCCAGCAACATAGCCATTATGTTAACTGCTGGTCCCTCAGCTAAGTATTTTTGAAGCTTTATAATTTAGACAATGATATTGAAATTTCTTGTCAGCATTACTCTAACCAGAAATACTTATTTTTTAGATGGTTCCAACTCAAACCCGAAAGATTTAGTGTTACGTATTTCTCTCACAGCCTAGCACTTCATAAATTAACTTTCATTGATTGTAACCTTAGATATTATCAGTAGAGGGCACTAGACACAAACTATTCTTTATAGTTTTTCCAGTTATGTAAAGCCATAGTTTTGAAGTAGGGAGAGAGGATGAAGGGAAGTATAATTTACAAAGTGGTTAAAAAAATGCATTGTCTGGACCAGCAGTTGGCATAATGGCTATGTCACTGGACTCCTATGTAGTTGACCGCAGTTCGAGTCCCGGACCCAGTGGCTTAAACTCACTCCAGGTGTGTGTGTTTGTGTGTGCATGCCCAAGATCCCAAAAAGAGAATGGAGGAGGAGAAATTGCAGTGTGGCCATCCCCCCTGGGGGTTGATTTCTCGCTTTCTGTTTCTTTGTCTCTTTTTGTCTTTCTGGCGAGCTGCCCTATAGCAAAACCTCTCCAAAAAAAAAAAAAATGCATTGTCAGTTTGAGATAATGTTTGGAAGGCAGAAAGGGCGGGCTCTGACCTCGAATACCTTGGTACTATCATGAGCTTATTGCCTTTGGGGCCACATTAGTTCATTTTGATCACCAACTCCGCTCTCTTTCTCCCCTGGGAAGTGTTGCTTTGAATTATTCTTCAGTGTCTAATGTTTAATATCTCTCAGGTAATGTGTGAAACAGACAAAGGTAGTGAAAACAAATGCTTAAAAGATATCTTAGAAGAATTTAATTTTTTTTTTAATCTTTCAACTGGGTTACTAAATTATAAGGGTTTTCAGGGGTTTTTTAGCTTTAGTTTTTTAAATTGTATACATTTAGGAATACAACATGTTTTGATATACATAGTAAAGTAGTTATTGTAGTCAAGCAGACTATCCTATCCATCATCTTGCATAGTTACCTTTAAACACAAATATTTCTTTTTTAAAAACATTTTGGAGAGAGATTTTTGCTATAGGGCATGTGTGCTCACTGGAGACACAGAGAGAGAAATTGAGAAACCACTTCCCAGGGGGGATTGGCCACGTTGTAATCCCTTCTCCTTCCTTCTCCTTTCTGGATCTTGGGCATGCACACATGTGCTCAGCATGAGTTTCAAGTTGCCGGGTTTGAGACTTGAACTGCAGTTGACTGAATTGCAGTGGGAATCTAGCACCTTAACTACTATGCCACTTGCTTATCCAAAACACAAATATTTCTTTGTTGTCGTTGTTTTTTCAAGAATTATTTTATTTAACTTTGTTTACTTATATTAATTTGACCAGAGAGTAAGAACAAGGGAAAGTGAGAAAGCAAGCCGTCAGGTCTGGGATTTGCATTATGGGTGGCCATGTGGGAGTCTAGCACCCTTAACCACCACACCACCTGGGGATTCCAACATAAATATCTCTTAATGGTGTCCTCAGGAATCCTCTACGTGGAGCCTTCCAAGAGGCAGCAGATGTTAAGCCATGTATCATCAATAATCATTCCTCTCCCTTCCCTACTTTATTTGAATTACTTTTTAGGAATCTCTACAAACACTGGTACTTGTTCAGAACAATTTTAAACCTATGCTTATATACAGGGAATACGTTCTGACACATTTTCAGTGTTACAGCATGAAAAATTCCATTTATTATTGTGTTTTTAAAAAATACAGTTCGTTTAGGAATCTTTTAGGGAGAAACTAAGCATCTGTCTTTTGCATCCTTCACAGGACTAATGAGAAGTTAGCAGAGGTCAGTGCCAAACTTCTTGTGGAAAAACACCAGAGTAGATCTTTACTGAACAATCTTGCTACAAGATCAGTTCTAGAGTCACCTTATGTTGGAAATTTTAATAATAGTTTAGTGAACAGTGGAAATCTTATTCCAAGAGAAACTTCAGTGATTCCTACCTCAATCTCACAGCCTTCGAATAACAGCATAGAGAACTACTTAACCAAGGTTAGTTATATGAGTATTATCCTTTTCCTTTGAATTTAAAGTTACTGATATAATTTTTGTTTTTAATTTGATAAAATAATTTAACTAATTTATACATGTTAAGTAAAAATCATAATTATCTATGTTAATACAGAAAGGAAACAGAAATTTTACAAATTTTAAAGTCCCTGGAGCTCTCATTTTGAAGCAATACCCATTCATTATCTTTATTCAATATATGTAAATAAACTTTTAAATTTCTTTATTTATATTAGATTTTAGGATTGAATATTATTGCCTAGTAACTGAAGATTTGCTTTGAGATGCTTTAGCTGTCTGTTAATTGCTTTTAGTGTGGCTGTGGTCCATAGCACTTTAGAGTCTTCCTACACCATCCCAGGTTTATCATCTTTCTTCAAACATTTAACCACAGATGCAGGTTTATTATTTAAAGGCATTCAAGATAAATGCTTTCTATTGTATTAATTAAAGAAACTTGTAGCACTAAAAATAGATTAATTTCTATTTTAAGTTTAAATTATATTTTTCTTACACAAATACTCCCTTAATTGCTACTTTACTTTTTTTGTAGAACATGTCTATCGCTGGACAGCTGGATGTAGTTTTTAAATAGTTAAATCAAGCAAAAATTTTTCCCCAAGTTTATCCCATGAATGAGAGAGAGAGACGGAGATACAGTACCCCCAGCAGGGTCTTTTTTTTTTTTTTTTTTTTTTAAGAATTATTTTACTTAACTTTATTTATCCATTTCTTTCTTCCCTTTTTGGGGGGAGGAGAGGATTTTGTTACAGGGCATGTGTGCTCACCAGAAAGACAGAGACAGAGAGATGGAAAGTGAGAAATCACCCCACCCCCCCAGCAGGGGGATGGCCATGCCGCAATCCCTTTTCCTCCATTCTCATCTTGGGATCTTGGGCACGCACACACACGCACCCGGCATGAGTTTAAGCCACTGGGTCTGGGACTCAAACTGCAGTCAACTACATGGGAGTCCAGCAACATATCCATTATGCCAACTGCTGGCCCCATATTTATTTCAATTTGACCAGAGAAGGACAGAGCAAACGAGAGAAAGAAGGCAAACCTCCAGGTCCGGGCTGAAATGCTATCGATCATGTGGGAGTACAGTGCCCTTAACCACCACACCACCTACTACCCTCATGCCATCAGGATCTTGACGCCACAGTCCACCTCCAGCTTCAGCCAGCCCAGATCACAGGCACACCCAGGCCCAATGTACCAGGGAGGTCTCTGGATGTGAACTGGCCACCTTCCCATGTGGGTTTGCCCTCCAGTGTTGGATTTCACTGCTGTGCCACCATCTGTCCCAAAATATTTGGATTTTTAAAATGAAGTTCACTTATGTATATCTTGCTATTATTTATTAACGATCAAGATAGTACTCATATTTACAGTCTCTAAGTAGCATCTACCATCAAACAAAATCAGTTATAGTAGTCCCCTCGTGGGGGGGGGGGGATATGTTCTGAGACCTCCAGTGGATGCTTGAAACTGCAGGTAGTACTGCATCAAAGCCAAATAGCTTAAGAGAAAAAGTTAAATGACTGTTTTAGTATATAAATTACAAGATTCTAGCTAGCTGAGAGCGAAAGAGAGAGGGAGGGAGGGAGGGAGGGAGGGGAGGACATGAGAAATCTTCCTCGAGGGGAGATGGCCACACAGCAATCCCTTCTCCATTCTTCTTTCAGGATTTTGGTCACACACATGCGCCTGGTGTGATTCTCAAGTCACCAGGTCCAGGATTTGAGCCACAGTTGGCCATGTCGGAGTCCAGTGCCTTCACTGTCACACTACCTGCTGACCTTGCTGCTTGATATTTTTCATTATTTTGTTAGCTTCATTTGTTTTGTTTTGTTTTTTGTTTTTCATATAGTTTGAAATTTTCCCATTCATTTAATTAGATAACTATAATTACTCAGATGTTTCCAGAAAATGGTCCTAATTTCTGAAAAGAAATAAAAGTTACAGGTAAACATATATTGTTTTTCTTGTTTTTAATTCTAGAAAGTCATTAATCAAAGAAACTGAGTTTGAAAACTGGCTCTAACCTATACTTATTCTCTTTTCTTTAAAATTTTTTACTTTTTTTTTATTAGCAAATTTTCTGATATCTTTGTGTTCATATGAATAAAGAAATGTTTAGTCGTAATACACATACCACAATACTTTTGCCAATAGAATTTTTGCATGATATTATGATATTATAAGTTTACTTATTAAAGATTCTGTGCTGGGGCCAGCAGGTAGTATAGTGGTTAAGGCATCAAACTCTCACATGGCCAACCACAGTTCAAATTTCAGACCTGGTAGCTTGAAACTCACACTGGGTACATGTGCATGTGTGCCCAAAAATCCCTAGAGGAGAATGGAGGAGAAGGGGTTACAGCATGGCCATCCCCCCAGCAGGTGATTTCTTCCTTTCTCTTCATCTCTGCCCACTGAGCACACAAGCCCTATAGGAAAAATCTCCTCCGGGGGGCGGGGGGGGGGAGATTCTGTGCTAACTATACTATGGAACATACTTTAAATTCTTGATTTTCTAAATGTGGAGAATGATGGACCAGTGGGTGGCATAATGGCTATGTCACTGGATTCCCACTAGTCAACAGCGGTTTGAGTCCCAGACCCCAGGGGCTTAAAACTCATGCTGGGTGTGTGTACATACATGCCCAAGATCCCAAGAGGAGAATGGAGAAGAAGGGATTGTGGCATTGCCATCCCCCCCAGGGGGTGATTTCTTACTTTCTGTCTCTCTCTGTCTCTCTGGCAAGTTCATATGCCCTATACAAAAATCTCTTAAAAAAAAAAATAGAGAATGGAAGATTTATTTTAAGGAAAAATCCACTAAAGTAAAAACCTGATTAAACTTTAATAGAGGGCAAAGTTTTGCTGAGAATGACCAAGTAATGTATCCAATGTAAAATGACTTGAATTGTTTACTCTTTGTACTAATAAGATAAAGTGTCACCCCTTTGAAATGACGTATTTTCAATAGACCAATATTAATTGTACTTGAATCAGATTAATCCACACAACAATATACATATATATTTTCTGTTATATGAACTTAAAATAAGTAGGAATTTTATTTGTGATTTTTTTTAATGTAAGCAACCCTCCAGTTATATCTAGTCTCAAAGCATTATTTAAAGGCCACATTTTGTGAATATGCCATTCTTATGATAATGTCTCTTGTTTAAAGATTATAACTAATATTTGACTTATTTCAGATGCAGCAAGAGTTAGAAAGAAGTATAACTAGAGAACTAAGAGAAGGTATGTTGCCAAAATTTATGAATTAGAGTAATTAATTGAAATCTGAAATAAACTACAGGTAGCAATTGCATTTCTTTCCATTGACTGGGTAATAAATAATACATTAGATATTTTTTTCTTATATACACCTAATGAAAGAGATGAGAACATAAACATTCACACTGAAGAATGTACTTAGTCCTATTCATCATGCACCATAACTTTAAAAGTCTTGAAAAATCTGTATATCTTTTTCTTCTGACTATATACTTTCTTCACTTTTGCCATCCCTGTGGAACAGTTTCTTCCACACTGAAACTATTCTCAGAAAATAAAGGCATCTCCGAATTCCTCAGGCTTTGTAGTAATGATAAAAGCCAGAACATCCAAACTCATCTAGTCCTACTTCCTGAAGCAATTACAGTTCCTATGGCTTTCCTTTGACAGGTGACATCTGAACTTTCTGGTCATTTACTTAGTCATTGGTTTACCTTTTGCTGTCAGGAGAAGATCCAAATTCTTTTTTTTTTTTAATCCAAATTCTTTAGCATGGTGTAAAATCATCCAGATCAGTTTGGTCCTGTACTAGTTATTCAGCCTTGTCTCTTATCACTTACCTTTCTGTGCCCCTTTCCTCTAGCATCTAGCCAAAGTAGACTACTTAAAATTTCACAAGTGTTCTTCCTCACTCTTCTAGTTCTTCGGATTTGCTTCTTCCCTCTGTCTGGCATACTTTTTTCTTGTCCTTTAGCTGTTAACTTACATAGCATCTCCATCAAAAAGCCTGCAATATTGACACAACATTGGGATAGATGTCCCTTCTGTGTGTCCCCATAATGCCGTTTTTACCCGTCATAGTATCTGACCTTATATGAAAATTGCCTGTTTTTTTTTCAGGTACTAGTATATGATTGAAAGGTTACTATATCATCATCATCTTGTAATTCTAGTCTTTGTCATAGTACTTTAGTGCTTGAGAAAATGAGAAAAACAGAAGCCCCAATACTTAAACACACTGATAATTAATTCTGCATGCAACTCCATGAAAATTATTTGTAATGCAAGTTGAGCAGTCCTGATCTGAAAACCTGAATCCGAAATGCTTCACATTTGGAAACTTTTTGAGTACCAATATGATGCCAGGAATGGAAAATTCCACACCTGATCACATATGACAGGTTGCAATCAAAACTCTGTAATACAAAAATACCATGAAATCAAAAATATCAGGTTATGTGTATAAAGTATACATGAACTATAAATGAATTTTGTGTTTAGACATGGGTCCCATCCCCAAGATATCTTATTACGTACATACAAGTATTCCAAAATTCTTAAAAAAAAAAAAAAAAGGAAATCTGAAATACTTCAGGTCCCAAGCATTTTGGGTAAGGGACACCCAGCCTTACTGCCCTTGCACATAGGTATTTTTTATTATTATTCATAGTGATACATTCCCAACATTTTTTTATTACTAATACTTAGTTAACTCTGAAGTCTTTTAGATAAAGGATGTAATTATTTCTTTTTCTTTCTAGCTGCTGCAGAATTTTCGTCTGTATCCTGTAGAGCTTCTCCTCTAGGACCTACTGATGAGTCAAACCACACTCAAGATCTACTGTTAAGAGCATCACAAGAATATGTGCAAATCTTGAAGAAAAATTATATGATCTGAGAAATAAAATTTTATTGACTGGACTGCTTACCTAACTTTTTAGTTGTTTTTTCACTAAATACATGACATGCAGAAATCTGTATTAAAGACTTTCAATTATATGTGTGCAATGAACATTAATATAAAATTTTAAACTATTTCTCAGCATCTATGACTATTAAGTGGATTTTGCAAATGAAAACTAGTATTATTGGGAACCAGCAGTTGGCATAATGGCTATGTCGCTGGACTCCCATGTAGTCAACCGCAGTTCACGTCC
>NW_006159427.1:5299091-5300048 GCF_000334495.1 Tupaia belangeri chinensis
CGCGTGTGCGTGCGTGCCCAAGATCCCGAGAGGAGAATGGAGGAGAAGGGATTGCGACGTGACCATCCCCCCTGGGGGGTGATTTCTCGCTTTCTGTCTTTATGTCTCTCTCTGTCTGTCTGGGAGTGCACATGCCCTATAGCAAAAATCTCTCAAAAAAAAAAAAACAGTATTATTGTGTTTTATATAGTCATATTGCCCAAATGCCACTGTTTAAGCTATACCCAAACAACCAAGTTGTCATTGATACTTTAATGGAGTTACAAGATGGCTTTGGGGTTAGCAGGTTGTATGAGGCACTGGACTCCCACATGGCCTACTGCAGCTTGAGTCCTGGACCCAGTGGCTTGAAAATCACACTAGACATGCGTGTGTGCATGCCTGCCCAATCTCAGAAGAATGGAGGAAAAGGGATTGTAGTGTGGCCATCTTTTATGGGAGGTGATTTCTCACTTTCACTTTCTCTGGTGAGCATGTGCCCTATAGCAAAAACCTAAAAAAAAAAAAAGCTTACTTATAGTTTCCAATTTTTATCTATGTGATCCTGAAGATTTGGGCAAACATCATTTTCTTAAAAAATAAAGCTACTTTTTTCCAGCTGGAACCCTGGAGTGTGCTCAAGAGAAGAAAAAGAAGGTTCTTGCTGCTGCAGAAACCAAGAAAAAGGCTCCTACTATGCCCCAAACCTTTAAGAAAAAGCAAAGGAATTCTGTGGAGCTGAAGATCAAGCACCTGAGAAGTTTGCTCAAAAAATACTTTGAGGGAACCAGCAGTTAGCGTAATGGCTATGTCGCTGGACTCCCACGTAGTCAACTGCGGTTCGCATCCCAGACCCAGTGGCTTAAAACTCACGCCAGGCGTGTGTGCATGCGTGCCCAAGATCCCAAGAGGAGAATGGAGGAGAAGGGATTGCGGCGTGACCATCCCCCCTGGGGGGTGATTTCTCGCTTTCTGTCT
>NW_006159427.1:5300070-5312383 GCF_000334495.1 Tupaia belangeri chinensis
ACAAAAAAAAAAAAAAAAAAAAGATACTTTGAAAGGCAAGGAGAGGGACCTGCAGTTGGTGTAATGGCTATGTCGCTGTACTCCTATGTTGTCGACTATGGTTTGAGTCCTGGACCCGGTGGCTTAAATTCAGGCTGGGTGCATGTGTGTGCATGCCCGTGATGGTGAGAGGAGAAGGGAGGAGAAGGGATTGTGGCATGGGTATCCTCTCTGGGGGGTGATTTCTCGCTTTCTGTCTCTTTGTCCCTCTCTGTCTTTCTGGCTAGTGCACACACCCTATACAAAAACCTCTAAAAAAAAAAAGAAAGGCAAAGAGGAACCTTTTTTATGAAAAAGCTAGGCACTATTGTAAGGAATATAGGCAAATATACAGAACATGGCCAGGATGGCAACAAAAGCTGGCAACTTCTATGAACCTGGAGAACCCAAATTGGTGTTTGTCATCACGATCAGAGGTGTCATTGGAGTGAGGTTCAAAAGGTGTTGTAGTTTCTTCGTCTTCGTCAGATCTTCAGTGGCACCTTGTTAGCCTCAACAGGCCTCAATGTGCTGAGAATTGTGGAACCATATATTGCATGGGGGTACCCAAACCTGAAGTCAGTAAATGACTTAATCTACAAGCGTGGTTATGGCAAAATCAATAAGTGAATTGTTTTGACAGATAACTCTCATTGTTCAATCTCTTGGTAAATTTGGCATCATCTGCATGGAAGATCTGTTGGAAAATGCTTCAAAGAAGCAAATAACTTCCTGTGCCACTTCAAATTATCTTCTCCACGAGGTGGAATGAAGAAAAAGACCACCCATTTTGTAGCAGGCGAAGATGCTGACAACAGAAGACCAGACAGACTTATTAGGATTAGGATGCACAAGGTACCCACCATGATTATTTTGCAATCTGGTAAGTAAATAAACAGTGACTGTTTCCAGACAAATAAATAAATAAATACAGCTTTACTACTGTTTTTTGCAAAATGCTAACTGCATTTGTTCCATGTTTCCAAACATATTATTTCACTGAGTATTTTATAACAAGTTCACTGAAGCAAAATGTAATTTATTTAATTTTATATTATTTTTCAATTTGCTATAGGGTATGTGCGCTTACCAGAGAGAGAGAGATAAAGCAAGCCACCAGGTTTGGGACTTGAACCATTGCCGTCCACGTGAAAGTCCAGTGTCTTAACCACCGTGCTACCTGCTGGCCCCTGCAAAATGTAATTTAAATCTGGGACCTGACCACAAGTATGTACTTGTGGAAGAAGAGATGTGGGCTAGGAGCCTGAGTGATGATACCCCAAACAAGGAGTTGGTACAAAAAAAAGAGATGGAGCAGAAGTCCATACAGGATCTTTGAATATCTCCAGCTCAACAAACATGATTTTGATGTACTGTTACTGTCTCCATTGCCAGTAGATATTTGGATATAGCACAGGTGTGTTGCCATCAAAATTACATAATTTTAATTTTAAGCACTGGTTTATACATACTTCCTCATGGAGAAATGGAGGCCTAAGACGTTTCACTTTTTCTATTATAAGTACCTTTTTAGAAATAGCCTTAAAATTAGATAAAAGTTCTGAGTTTTAGTACAAAGAATTTTTCTCTTTGAACCATTTGGAATGAATTGCTGACATTAAGCTATCATCCCTCATCACTTTCATGTGTGTTTTCAATAAATCAGGACATTCAACATGACTATAATTCAAACTGCATAATCAGAAAATCAACACTATTACATTTGATCATTTACTCTTCAGAAGATTCTTTTCAGGTTTTGCTACTTACCTATAGTGTCCTTTACAGCAGCAGTCCCCAACATTTTTTGGCACCAGGGACTGGTTTTGTGGAACACAGTTTTAAATTTTATTTTAATTTTATTATTATTTTCCAATTTGATGAGAGAGAATGAGAAAGGAAGCCACCAGGTCCAGAACTTAAACCATGGTTGACCATTTGGGTCAACCAGTACCTTTAACCACCATGCCACCTCCCAGACCCAGAAAGACAATTTTTTCACAGACAGGGATGAAGGGTTTCAGAATGATTGAAACATGTTACTTTTTTTTTTTGGAGATTTTTGCTATAGGTCATATGCACTCACTGAAGAGATTACTGAAGAGACAGAGACAGATGGACACAAGAATCACCCCCCCCCGGGGGGGGGATGACACCACAGTCCCTTCTTCGCCATTTTCCTCTCAGGATTTTGACCATACATGCACATGTGCCTGTTATGAATTTCGAGCTACCAGGTCCAGGACTTGAGCTGCGGTTGGCCGTGTCCTGAGTTCAGTGACAGAGGAAAAGAGCCATCTGCTGGTCCCCAAACATGTTTTATTCATTGTACACTTTGTTTCTATTGTTACTACATTGTAATATATAATGAATTTATTATGTAACTCACTATAATGCAGAATCAGTGGGAGCCCTGCTTTTTTCCCTAGATGGTCTCTTCTGGCAGCTCCTGTGAGAATCTAATGCCACTGGGGGTGGAGCTCAGGCAGTAATGAGAGAGGTGGGCAGTAGCTGTCAAACATGAAGTTTCGCTTACTCGCCTGCTGCTCACCTCTGCTGTGTGGTCTGGTTCCTAATAGGCCATGGACTGGCACCGTGGCCTAGGGTTTGGGACCCTTGCTTTACAGCAAAAGGGTGTATAGGTTGTATTTTGTTGTATGCTGCCGGAGACCTGCTCCAGCCAGGGTAGTTGAGGCTCATACACAGGAAGGCGACGCAGGCGAGAAGGAATCAGACTGAGACCTCAATGCTCTTCAGCATGTTCTCAGCTGACTACAGTCAGAGCAAGCTCAAGACTGCAGCCTCAGTGGCTATCAAACATATGTATTTATTGAGGGATGTTTTATAGAAGCAGGAGGGGTGAGGGGAAAGAAAGATTTTACTGTAAAAAACGGTATTCAAAACATGACAATAACAAAAACATGTTTGTTCTGTTTGATCAGGTATAAACAGTTACAGTCCTCAGGGTAACAAATAGGATATTCAAAACTTGGGAATAACAGTCATAAAACATGTTGTCTGTTCTGTTTGATCAGGTATAAACAGCCCCAGTCCTTCGGGCGAGAGAGTCCATTTGTCTTCTTAGATCTTTATTACCAGGTAGAGTCTTTTGGGTGTGGGGGTTTTCAGCAAGCTTGATAACTTCAGTCCCAGGCCTAAACAGAAATCTTATTTGTTTAAGTAAAAAACAGTGGAACATCTATATTATCTTTGGGGTAATCTACAGCTAAGAGGGTAAACCTAATGTCTGCATGGGAAAGGAATGTGGTCTTGTGAGCAGCTTAATGACTGTCCTAAAAGTTATTGTGTACATGTGGCTCTGAGAGGAGCTTCAGCATTCTTTGTTATTTTCCAGGCAGGTGGGATGAGTCTCAACTCCCATTTGCCACCGCTTTAGGAGTCCGCATTCTTTTAGGATTAGTAGTTGGTTTTACTGTAAAAGTTACAGTAAGGCTGGGGTGTTATTTTGCTCTTACAGAGTATCGGGGTACCATAATGACAGTAAAGCCCATGACAGAGAAATACAGCAAACACAGTTTGAAAGCCTGAGCTCACAGCTGTGGGCTTGCCTATGGCTCTTCTCACCCAAGCCTTGCTTAGACGTGAGAGCTCTTTTAGACTCTGCCTGTGTTGGCTGGTCTCCGCCAGTATGCCTTTTTTTTTTTTTTAAGGTTTTGCCATAGGGCGGTTGTGCTCACCAGAGAGGAGAGTGAGAAGGAGAGTGAGAATCACTCTCCAGGATGGACGGTCATGCCACAATCCCTTCTCCTTCTGGGATTTTGGGCATCCACACACATTATGCCTGGTGTGATTGTCAAGCCATCAGGTCTGGGACTTAAAATGTGGTCACCATGTGGGAGTCCAGTGCCGTAACCACCATGCCACTTCCTGGATCCTGTTGTCATTTTAACTCCTTCAGTCTGGAACAGTTCCTGCCTTTCCTTGACCATCATGACTTTACATCTTTTGAAGATTAAAGGCCAATATCAGGCCAGTTAGTGTTGTTGTGAAGGCAGCTGGATCCCACATGGGCGACTACACAGTTTGAGTCCTAGATCAGTGACTTGAAAAACGTGCTGGGCATGTGTGCGTGTTTGCCCAGAACCCCAAAAGGAGGGAGATATGGAGAAGGGATTGCAGATTGACCGTCCCCCACAGAGATGCTTTCTCGCTATCCACCCCCTGTCTTTCTCAGGCAAGTATACATATCCTCTGGCAAATATTTTAAAAGTCCAGTAATGAAGAATGTCCTTTGTCTTGGATTTATCTGATGTTTCATTATGATTAGTTCAGAATCATACATTTGTTTGGCAAGAGTATCATAGAAGTGATCCTGCAATCTTCTCATTGCTTCCTAACATGACCTCTGGTTCTGATCTGTCCTATTATTGATGTTAATATCTGTACGTGTGGTATCTGCTGGATTTCTAATATGTAACGTTACTTTTTTACTTTGTAATTACCTAGTATTTTGTGTGGAGGTAACAATGTAAATATCTCTGAACCTCATCAGACTTCCAATTTATTCATTTATATGTTCATTATGGATTCATGGCTTATTCAGTGGCTCATCATTTATAAATACCTTAACATTTGTTTTCTTTTATAAATGTTTGATTTTGACAATTTCAGACATATGGAAAAAACTGCAAGAATAGTGCAAAGGAATTCCTGGGTACCATTCCCCAAATGTTAATATTTTATTACACTGGCTTTATCCTTTCTCCCCTTTCTCTTTTTAGATAATATATACATTTCTAGATAAACAGGTATGTGATATAGATTTTTCTGAACCATTTGTTAGTTGCAGACATGATATGACTATTTCTAAAATGCTTTAGTGTGCATTTCCTAAAAACAAGAATTTACCTTACATAACTAGGATAATTTGCAAAATCAAGAAATTTCAAGTGGTTCTGTATTGGTATCTAACCTGCAGACCTTACTCAGCCAGTTGACTCAATGTCCTTTATGTCTAAGATGATATATTGTGGCCAAGTGTTCCATTTCTTTAGTGTTGTTTATTCTGGAATAGTTCCTGAGACTTTCTTTGGTTTTCATATTTATGTCATTTTTGAAGAGCGTAAGCCAATTATCTTGTAGATGTTCTCTCCACTTGGTTCATAAGATGCTTCCTCATGATTACATTCGGGTTGTGCCATTTGAATAGGAGTGTCCCATGGGGATGCCCACGTCCTTCCTGGTGCAGCGTGTCTGGAGGCACATACTCTAACTCAGTCCCATTGCTGGCCACTTAGATGATTTCATTAACATCTGCCAGGTTCATCCATAGTAAAGTCACTACTTACGCTTTGTATTTCATAAGTAGCTTGTAGTTACTTGTGATATTCTAAGTATCTGGTTACTCCTCAAAATTTCACACACTAGATTTAGTATTTGTTGATTATTTTTTAAATAAAATATTAAGAGATTGACAAAGAATGATTTTCTTATTCTTCCGTGTTGCTACATTGATAAATAAATAGAACAGAAACCAAACAACAAACAAAAAATGGGGAGAAGAGAAAGCTGATTATTGCAGTGCTCAGACATGCCCCCAAATTGGCCATGGTGGCCATTGCATCTGACTCCGTGACCTGTCCCTGTTTTTTTGTTTGTTTGTTTTGTGAACACCTTACTTTCTGGCACAAGATGTTCCAAGCTCATTTTGTATTTTCTCTGCCCCAGGGCTGGGAGCAGTCACTCTCCCGAGAGTCTTTTTAGGGGGAGAATGCTACACAGAAGCCAAGCTCTGGGCACTAGTGGCAGGTGTGCGGATTTGCTTTTGAGATTGTCACAAGCTCATATGCACCACCATGAGTGGGACAGGGAGACAGATGTATATGAGTACATCAACCTGCATTTCTGCAATTCTTAGCCATATTTCCAATTCCAGTCCCACTAGCGGTTCATTCCAGTTTCTTTTTCTCTCTGTATTGGTAACTACGTTTTCTGGCAGTAACCTGGCTCCCTGCATCCTCAGTGTACTTGCTTATTCGTTCAGTTTGTTTGATGTAAGCAGTCTCGCATCCCTGCCCCTCTGCAGATGCCTTCCTCACCTCCACTTAGACTCCAATAGCTTTCATCAGGTTGCCTCCACTGCTGCTCTCCCCAAGTGAATACCCCCTTCACCCTTCACCCCATCCTTTCTCAGATAAGCTGGGCCAGACCACACTTTCAGGCAGATAATCCACCCTCCTCAGGTTCTGAAAGCCCATTCTGGGCTATCCCTCCATTCCTGTGTAGATTCCTCCTGATCCGGGATAGCCTTTGACACCTCATTCTATGCTGCACCTTTAAGGGAGTCTCTCACTCATACTCCAGCAGGGCATGCCTTCTCATTTCATCCAGGCTGCACCACCACTCTGGGCTGCTGTAGCTGCCTGTTTTTGTCCCTGTACTGTTGAACTGAAATGTTTGGGAAGAGAAGAAAAAGGGAGAAAGGCTTAAGAGACCTTTCATTGGGTCATTGGAAAAGCCAAGATGCATTTTTGCATAGAAAAACATAGAAAAATACGAGACCAGCAGTTGGCGTAATGGCCGTGTCACTGGACTCCCATGTAGTCGACCACAGTTCGAGTCCTGGACCGGGTAGCTTAAATTCACACTGGACATGTGTGTGTGCGTGCCCAAGATCCCGAGAGGAGAGTGGAAGAGAAGGGATTGCGGCGTTACTATACCCCTGGGGGTGATTTCTTGCTTTCTGTCTCTCTGTCTCTGTCTTTCTGGCAAGTGCATGTGCCCTATAGCAAAAACCTCTCCCCCCCAAAAAAAAAATAAAAATACATCATGACTTTTCCAGTGACCCAATACAATCAACATGCCAACCTCTACAAAGCAAGAATTTAATTTTTTTCTATTTATCATTATTAATTTTTTAAAATTTGCTACAGGCGTGTGTGCTCACCAGAGAGATACAGAAGAAATGAGAAAGCAAGCTGCCAGGTCTGAGACTCGCACTGCAGTTGGCCATGTGGGAATCCAGCACCTTCAGGTGTCACAGTTAGTCTATAATCCTAGAGACTTTACAGTTTTAGCCATGTGGGCTGTGATGGTTAACTTTGGATGCCACCTTGATTGGACTAATGAATATCTAGAACTTGGCTAAGTAGTATTCCGTGTGTGTGTCTTGTGGGTTTCCAGAGGAGATTCGTGTGTGAGTCTGAATGGACTAGGTGGGGAACAATCCACCTTCTCCTTCTCTGTGGATGAGCACCATCAAATTGGCTGGGGTCAAAGAGAACAAATAAGATGGTGGATCGGTCTTTCTTGGAGTGTGGGTTAGAGAACTTCGGCTGACCTGCAGAGCTCCAGGCTTGCCTGCCTTTGGACTCCAGGACTGATATCAGCCCTCCCTACCCCCTTCTGTTCTCAGCCTTTGGCAGCTGACCAAGACGTGCACCATTAGCTTCCGAACTTCAGAGGCTTTTGGAGTTGGACTGATCCCTGCTCCCAGCATCTCAGAGTCTTCAGTTTGCAGACAGCCTGTTGCGGAATACTTAGCTGCCATAATCATGTGAGTGAATTCTAATAAATAACTTCTCATAAATCTATGCATGTATCCTATTGGTTCTGTACCTCTAAAGAACCCTAATACAGATTTTTATGTGAGGAATTATTCTAAAAGAACAGAATTTTTTTTCCAGTTTTTTCTATAGGGTACATTCAGTTGCCAGAGAGAGAGAAAAAAAAAAGTGAAAAATCACCCCCCAGGAAGATGGCCATGCTTCATTCCCTTCTCCTCCATACGCCTCTTGGAATTTTGGGTATGCATATACACATACCTGACCTATTTTTTCGAGTCTCTGGATCTGGGATTTGAACACAGAATCAGCTCTGTGGCCTTAACCTCCACACCACTTGCTGACTACCCCCCCCCTTTTTTTTTTAAGTTTTTTTAAACATTTTATTCATGGTTGTGTGTATATATGAGAGAGAAAGAGAGAGGCACCCTTACTGGGTCTTAACACATTGCAATCCCTCTTTTCCCAGCCCTCCAGCTCATCAGGATCTTGGGGCACTCATGCATGCACCTGGCATATTTTTAGGTTGACTTGGGGATCTAAACCAATGGTCAGCCACGTGGCACCCTGCAGTACATACAGTTCAGTTTGCCACCAACAGTGCCACAAGGCTGGACCAAGAACAGAATTTTAAGGATGAATTCCTTTAACTTGGTTTTGGGGTTTCTGGAATTGGCTCTCTAATCTGATTAGACCTAAAAATGCTAAGGACCCTACTTCTAATAGTACAGAGAACACTGATAGTCTATAAATAAATGCATTTAACACTTTACCTCTTAATAAGAGGCAAGCAATTTAGTGACATTTTGTACAATACTTTCAAACATTTGTGAAAACACAAGGAATGAATGATGTTGATTGGTTGCTTTTAGCATCATTAGACAAAATAAAGAAAGAAAAGGATAAGCTAAGGTTTGATTTCTTAGCTCAAGTGCCACATAAGTGACCTTAGAGTTTCTAATTCTGTAGGGTCCTACAGAATCTTCTCTTGTAGCCAATGGGCTGAAATTGCCAAAAATCAAACAAAAATACTCATCATGTGATCGGTTTAATTACAGTGAAAACTGAACTCTCAGTATGGCAGTATAGAGACATGTACTGTTTTTTGTTTTAAATTATTATCATAATCTTTTTTTTTTTGAGAGGTTTTTGCTATAGGGTACATGCACTCGCCAGACAGACAGAGACAGAGAGACAGAAAGTGAGAAATCACCTCCTGGGGGGATGGCCATGCCACAATCCCTTCTCCTCCGTTCTCCTCTCGGGATCTTGGGCACGCACACACACGTGCATCGCGTGAGTTTAAACCACTAGCTCTGGGACTCAAACTGCAGTCAACTACATGGGAGCCCAGTGGCATAGCCATTAGTCCAATTCTGGTCCCTATAATCTTTTTAAATATTACTTTGAATCACATATATCTTTACAGTGTATTACATTTCTCTTTCCAGCACAATTACCTGCATATCAGTCAAGACAAAGGCATTACTATCCACATCATCATCATCATGAAATAGCTTTTCATTTTTTTTAGATTATTATTATTTATTCTCATTTTTAAACATTCAATCACTATATCTTATTTGGTTTGTATAAAGAATTTACCCAACTTGAAATATTTTCAGACCAGTCCAGTTGAGAATACTATACATGTCATCATCAAGTAATAAATCATTTCTGTGTCCCACTAATGTCATGCCTCCCTATTTGTTCTCTTGATATCCTTTTCAATACTCTTCCCTTCTCTCCTTCCCACATTCCGGACTGTCTTCGGCATCCATAACTATTTTCACTGCTTTTATGCCCTTCAATATTTCAATCTCTACCATAAAGTGCAGATAGTCGGTATATATTAAGTGGATAATACAATATTTTCTTTCGTATCCTGGCTTACTTCACTCAGCAATGGCTCCTCCGTATTTGACCACTTTCTATCAAATTCCAAGGTCTTGTTTTTTATGGCTGAGTAGTATTCCATAGAGTATATATGCTACATTTTTTTCATCCATTCATCTGTTTGTGGATATTTGGGTTGGTTCCATGTCTTAGTGATAGTGAATAATGTGCAATAAACATTGATGTGCAAGTGCTTTTCCAACTGAGCATTCTCACATGCAGAATAAGCAGATGGCATAATGGTTGTTGGACTCCCACATAGTCAACCATGGTTCGAATCCTGGACCTGGCAGCTTAAAACTCATACCAGGCATGTGTGCATGCATGCCCAAAATCCCGAGAAGAGAATGGAGGAGAAAGGATTGAGGTATGGCCATCCCCTCTGAGGTGGGAAGTGATTACTTGTTTTCTGTGTCTCTGTTTCTCTCTGTCTCTACAGCAAGCACATGCATCTTATAGCAAAAACCTCTCTATCAAAAAAAGAAGGTCCATGTAACACATCCTGAACTAAAAGTCAGCTTGTGCCTGCCAATACTTGGTGTAAAGAAGAATCCCTCATCCCCACTATATACAACTTTGGGTGTTATCACCAAAGGTACTGTCATTGAGGTGAATATGATCTAGTTGTGTCTTGTGACACAAGGAGGAAAAGTTTTTTGCGGGAAATATACCCAAGTTACCAACAATCCTGAAAATGATGGATGCATAAATGCTGTATTACTGGTTTGATAGCAGTTGCATACAAGTAACTTCTTACAATTTTTGGGGGGGAAAGAGGTTTTTGCTATAGAGCGCATGTGCTTGCCAGGAAGACAAGAGAGAGACAGAGAGACAGAAAGCGAGAAATCACCCCCCCAAGGGGGGATGGCCACGCCGCAATCCCTTCTCCTCCATTCTCCTCTTGGGATCTTGGGCATGTACGCACACGCCCCTGGTGTGAGTTTTAAGCCACCGGGTCCGGGACGCGAACCATGGTCGACTACGTGGGAGTCCAGCGACATAGCCATTACGCTAACTGCTGGTCCCTAATTTTTGACGATGATATACCAGTCTGGAAAACCACTATGACTGTGATGTTGCTAAATATAGCTGGTCTTACATGTCTGCAGTCATCAAAAAATTATTTCTTAAATTGTATATAAACATTAAAGTGTCCTTTTTTAAAATTTAAATTAGCCTGTAATCCTAACAGCCACAATCTAAAACAAATAGATTGGAATATCTGTGAGGACAGAGCTTGACAAAAGTGGGGTGGCCACCTCGTGCCAGATAACTGGAAATTCCATACTTGTCAAGATTTTCCATTAGATAAATGTATTGTGGTAGGCACAAATTGTCCACAATATAAAACAAACATTAATGGGGACACTTTTCTAGGAGTGCAGAGGAAATGGACAGCTCATGTCACACTTGTAACCAATATAGTCATGGAAATATAGAGAATGAGAGACACTGACTACACTCACATCCTAAGTGTCCCATTGAATATATGCAAATGGATTTCTTATAATTTTTGAATATCTGTTAGAAATAGTATATAAATTTAAGGGGCAGAGGAAAGAATAAGTTGGAACATTTTTCTGACAAAAAGCCATAGAACTTCTAGTTAAACAGCTATCAGATTTTTTTTTTTTTTGGAGAGGTTTTTGCTATAGGGCGCGTGTGCTCGCCAGACAGAGAGAGACAGAGAGACAGAAAGCAAGAAATCACCCCCCAGGGGGGCTGGCCACGCCGCAATCCCTTCTCCTCCATTCTCCCCTCGAGATCTTGGGCACGCATGCACACGTGCCTGGCGTGAGTTTTAAGCCACCTGGTCCGGGATGCGAACTGCGGTCGACTACGTGGGAGTCCAGCGACATAGCCATTATGCTAACTGCTGGTCCAGCTATCAAATTTTTTGTCCCTTACCTAGGGAATTCCAACTTACCTACTCAGTGACTCATTTAATGAGACAGTTATTCATGAATTATGCAAGGCTTTGCCTCTTGCTTAGAAACTTCTTTCATTATTAATATCAGCTGACTGGAAAGTAAAAAGAGCAAATAATTATTAAAGCTAAAATAACCTAAGCTATCAAGTACCTTTAGTCTTTTCCCCTCAGAAAGTCACAGACTATGTTGCTATGAACTGGTCAAATGCATGCCCATAGTAAGGGTAAAAACATTTCTACCCTTACTTGATTTTAATCTTATGCAAGATGATACAGATAATTATTGTAAAGGACTATGATTTTTAAATGTAAAACTTTTCTTTTTGTTTGGGGCTCATGTGCTTGCCAGAGAGGAAAAGAGTGAGAGAGACTATAAGTGAGAAAGCACCCACCAGGGTGGACTGCCACACTGCAATCCCTTCTAATCCCTTCTTCTCTTGGGACTTTGGGCATGCATACACATGTACCCAGTGT
This sequence comes from Tupaia belangeri chinensis, assembly GCF_000334495.1. Lineage (NCBI taxonomy): Eukaryota > Metazoa > Chordata > Mammalia > Scandentia > Tupaiidae > Tupaia > Tupaia belangeri. The sequence continues at coordinate 5,311,912 of NW_006159427.1, forward strand.
GTTTTCAAGCAGCTAGGCCTGGGACATGAACTGCACAAGTTGCCCGTGTGAGATCTAGCTGCCTCCACCACCACACCACCTGCTGGTCCTGTGGAGGACTATATGCCCAGTCCTTTTATCAAGAGTTGTAGGTGTCCTCTCTTAGCCAATTATTTAATCAATAACGCATGATATGAAACACTGGAATTTGATGTTCAGCTGAGAAACATTGCCTTCAAACCTTGTGGGAAAGGTTCTTTTTAGAAGCTCTTAGCTTTCAGTAAAGAACTCAAATCATAAGAAATGAACCCTTGAAAACACATTTCCTAACTAAAATATCATTACTTATCCTCAAATGACAAGATTTTTATAGATTTTGCTATATCCATTATCAATCTTTTTTTTTTCTTTTTTGGAGAGGTTTTTGCTATAAGGCACATGCACTCGCCAGACAGACAGAGAGAGACAGAGAGACAGAAAGCAAGAAATCACC
>NW_006159427.1:5312563-5360048 GCF_000334495.1 Tupaia belangeri chinensis
GCCGGCCAGGCCGTTCCCGGCGCGGGGCTGCACTGCTGGCCCCATTATCAATCTTAAACTTGGTTATTTACAGACTTTCCAAGAAGCTCATGTTCCCTAAAACAATCCTAACAAGATTGTCCTGACTGCTTCAACTATCGACTGTCTTACTCTTCTTTGCATTAATTTATTCTTTGCTCATTTGGTTTTAGTAGTTTACAGTTTTACACTTCTGTATGGGTACACCTTGAAGATATTGTGGGTTTGGTTCTAGACCACCACAGTACAGTGGATGTCACTGTGGATGAAAGTTACTAGAGCTTTTTGGTTTACCAAGGCATACAGAAGTTTTATTTACACTATACTATAGTCTATTAACTGTGCAATATATGATGTCTAAAAGACAATGTCATACCTTAATTTGAAAATACTTTATTGGTGGCATGGCGGTTGAGGTGGCTAGATCCCTCATGACCAATTGTGCAATTTGAGTATTGGACCAGCTGCTTGAAAAACATGTTGGGTGTGAGTGCTTGTGTACATGCCTTAAATCCTGAAAAGAGTGAGAAATGGAGGAGAAGGGATCATGGTATGATGATCTCCCATGAGGCGGTAGGGGTACTTTCTTGTTTTCATAATAAAATTTAATTGCTAAGAAATGCTACAAATCAGGGGTCAGTAGGTGACATGAAGGTTAAAGTCCTGAATCCCACATGGCCAAGTGCATAGTTCCATGCCTGGGCCCAACAGCTTGAAAAGCACACCAGGTGCATTTGCATGCATGCTCAAGGTCCTGAGAGAAGAACAGAGAAGGGATTGTAGTGAGGCCATTCCCCGTGGGGGGTAATTTGTCACTGCTCTGTCCCCATCTCTCTCATGTCTATATATATATATATATATATATATATATATAGTAATTTCTTAAGACAGCAATGAAGTTGTGTCGTTGTGTCGATTGATTGAGTCTTCCTTTCATGAAACATCTCTCTGGTTGCCTTGAGTGATCCTCCAGCCTCAGACTCCCTGAGTGCTGGGATTAAAGACACACACTGCCATGCTCAGACTTAGGTTAAACCAGGAATCAAGTCTCGGTCTCTCGTGTGGTCCTAGCTTTTTGAGCACAGTGTCTTAGCAGCACACTCATCATAGTTGGGCTCCCTTAAACTTTAGTATTACAGAGATGGATTTTCTTTTTAACCTTAGGAACCATCCTCTGCTAGCTTCATATTTTCTTTCGTATTGTCCTCTTTCATCCTTCATAGAATTGAAGAGACTTGGCTTTGGATTAGGTTTTGGTTTAAGGAAATATCGTAGCTGGTTGGATGTTCTATCCAGACCACTAAAACTTCCTCCATATCAGCAATAAGACTGTTTCACTTCCTATCATTTATGCGATCACTGGAGTAGCATTTTTTAAACTTATTTTTTGTTTCTATAATTTCTCATTTAACTTAATTGTTGTACATCTTTGTGGAGTTCAATGAAGTAGCATTTTTAAAATTTCCTTCAAGAACTTTTTTCTTTGCATTTATAACTTGACTGTTGGGTACAAGAAACTTAGTTTTCGACCTGTCTCTCAGCTTTTGACATGCCTTCATCTTTAAGCTTAATTATTTCTGGCTTTTAATTTAAAATGAGAGATGTACAACCCTTCCTTTCATTTGAACACTTAGGTGCCATGGTAAGATTATTAACCCAATTGCAGTATCATTGGCTTAGGGAATTGGGAATACTGAGACAGATGAGGGAATTGTTGTCTGGTGGAGCAATCACATACAATACTGGGGCCAAGCAATGCACAATAGTAATGCAACTGGACCCACATGGGAAGTCAAATTCTATGACTTCCCTCCACATGCCAGATATATACATGTCTGTGAGCTGGGCTGGCTGAGGCTGGGGGTGGATTATAGCATGAAGATTTTGTTGGGGGTGTTGTGTCTTTGTCTTTTTCTCTCTCTTATGGAAGAAATAAAATACTTTACTAAAACACACATACACATATTTGTCAGTTAAGTTTGCCATTTTATGTGAATGTGATTCATGGCACCACCAAACTATTATAATAGTAATGTTAAAGACCACTTATGGGGTGTGCAGGTGGTGTGGTGGTCAAGGCATTAAACTCCCATGTGGCTGCCTGCAGTTCAAGTCCTACACCTGGCAGGCTACTTTCTTACTTTCCCTCTTTCTGTCTAAATTAAAAAATAATAATAAATAAATAAAATTAAATAATTATTTAAAAACAAAATTGCCTACTGAACTTCACCATAACAGATATAGTAATAATGAAAAAGCTTGAAATATTGTGAGAACTACCAAAATGTAACACAGAAACCCAAGTGAGCACAGACTGTCAGAAAACTGGCACTAATAGACTTTCTCAATGGAGTTTCGCCACTAACCTTCAGCTCATAAAAAATATAGTATCTGTAAAGTGCAATAAAGTGAAATGCAGTAACATGAAATGTGCCTGTAATAGCTTTCTTTTGTTGTTGTCACTAACTAATTGCTTAGATCAAGGCTTCGTTAGAGAAAATATCCAACATAAATAAGCCTCTAATTCATCTCTTCCAAAGCGATTGCTAGCACATCCAATATGAAAAATTATTGGATATCTTTTTTTTTCCCCATGCAAAGTTCTGGAAAGGCCAAATAGGTTTCTAACAATTTTCAATCAAATACATACACACATACACACACACACACACACACACACACACACACACACACACACACATATGCATGTAATTTTTTTTAGAGAGATTATTGCTATAGGGCATGTGTGCTTGCTGGAGAGTCAAAGAGAGACAGAGAGACAAAAAGTGAGAAATCACCCCCCCCAGGGGGGATGGACATGGCCATGCCACAGTCCTTTCTCCTCCATTCTCCTCTTGGGATTTTGGGCATATAGGCACAATGCACCCAGCATGCGACACAGCCATTATGCCAACTGCTGGTCCCAACTTCATCAAATTCAGAATCATCTTCTGAATCCCTATATTCCATAGCAATGTGGCGAGACAGGATGGTGGCAACATCATTTTCAACAGATCAAATCTTAAGAATCTAAACTATTTGAAAACATGAGTTATTCCTACTAAATAACCAAAAGTTGCAAAAATTGAACATGTTGTAAAGGTAGATTGCACTTGACTTACCAACTCATGAAGGTAAAGTATGAAATCACCCCCGGTGATGGTCATGCTGCAATCCCTTCTCCTCCATTCTCCTCCTGGGATTTTGGGCACATGTGCACACACGCCCTGTGTGAGTTTCAAGCTGCTGGGACTTGAACCACATAGTCGGCCACGTGGGAGTCGAGCCCTTTAACCACCATACCACCTGCTGACCCCATAACAGTGACTGTCTCACCACAATGAGATAACATACCACAGCTTCACAAAAGAACACTCTCCTGTACAACTCCTAGGTTCCTTTTCCTATGTGGAAACCAGGCTCTTCAATGGTAACCAGGACTAAGCTACTTGTTCTGTGGGGTTAATAGTTGCATTATTCTAAATGTATGACTTCCAACTTTCTTAGAGGACTACATTGCCTCACACAGGATTTAATAGAACAAAACACTTCCCAGAGATATAGTAGATAAATGGAAAACTAGACTCATGAGCACTTTGATGCCATCTATAGTAGTTAGTAAACTTGAGCAATCATCAAATATTTGTCCCTCATGTCAACAGACATAATAAACAAGCACGCTTTGGACGCAGATGAAACTAGGTTATCATCTACAGCCAACGATGTTATAGAAAACAGTAGACTTTAATGGGTCTGTGTGTTTTAAGCTGGAAATTATCTTTGCCACTGATAATAGTCATTCTAGCTTAACAATTAAGATTTTTAACAGCCAAGATTAAACAATTTATGTTTAAACTGAAGAAAAAGGCAACTTGGCTACTTAATTCAGGTAGTTGTGAGACTTGTTTTATTGACCAAGCCTGGGAAATATGAGGCTGTCGTCCTGGAGTGCCTTCTGGTTCCTTCTTATAATACTTTTAATTATTTTTACTTGTCTCATAGTCCATGTCTGTTGTCTAGAATCCTAAAGTGCTTCTGCATAGCCACTGTCCTGAAAATGACCGGCAAAAGACACAAAGGCAAAAATATGATAAAACCATGCTGATTAATGTGCAAATTGAGAACCCGGCCTCTGTTACGGTTTGCACATATGCCCTCTAAAGTTCAGGTGTCTAAACTTGGATGGTTTGATGGTATTAAGACACAGGTTCTCTAAGATGTGATTAGGCTATGAGAGCCTCTCCCTCATAAATGGGATTAGGTGCCTTTATAAAGGGCTTGATGGTGGAATTCACCCCTCTTGCCCTTCAGCCATCTACCATATTAGGACACAGCATTTCCCTCCTCCAGAAGATGTAGCCCTCACTAGATAACAGAACCTGCCAGGGCCTTGATTCTTCTCTAGCCTCCAGAACTGTGATGTTATGTGTAAGTTACCCAATCTCAGGTATTTTGTTGTGGCAGAAAAAAAAACCCACCCCAGCCACTACAAACAAAAACTAATTTCAGGGGAATTAACAATAGCGAGGTAATGTGGATAACTGCTACAACTTTGGCAGAGGGAGATCCGAAAGAGGATACAAAGAATAAAAGTTTCCTGTTCTCCTAGGCAAGAACTGCTTATTCTTTGGCCATGGCTAAAAGTAACCACTAGAACTGGTTTTAAACTTGTCCCAATTTATTAATGACAATTTTGTGTCATAAACACACTTCTGGGAGCTAGCCAATCGGTGACTGCCTCAGGCTTCTGGATGTCAGTAAACCAACAACAGACACACCTCCAGAAATGCCATTTTCACACCTAAAGCTCATTCTTTTCCTAAATGCTAACTCTATTGAAAGTAGAACTTCACACTCTATAACTCCACATAAGATCATATAAAATAAAAAATTTAAAAAGCTTATTTATCTCAAAATGGAGCTGGGAAGTAGCTTAAGAGACTAGTCCCAGGCACGCTGAAAGTCACTGACTCTTGGAATGTGAACTCTTGGTGCATTCCCTTTGGTGCTGGCCTCTGAGATAAGATACTTAAAATAGTTGGAGTCGCTACCAATACTCACTGGGATTTTTCTTCATGGACATCCTCACTGTCCTAATAAATTCTTCCCTTCCTTCCTTTCTTTTTTTCTTTCTTTCTATCTTATTTTATTTATTTATTTTTAAGGTTTTTGTCATAAGGCACATGTGCTCACCAAAGAGAGAGAGAGAGAGAGGAAAAGTAAGAAATCACCCCCAGGGGGATGGCCATTCCACAGTCCCTTCTCCTTCATTTCCCTCTCAGGATTTTTGGTACACACACAAACACACCTGGAGTGATTTTCAAGCCATCATATACAGAACTTGGACCGTGGTTGGCCATGTGGGAATTCAGCACCTTAACTACCATGCCACCCCTTCCTTCCTCTCAATCACCAGTTACAGTGATGTGCCAACCCACCAACTCCTATGCCAACCTGGTGGTAATCCCATTCCTTTATTTTATTTACTTACTTATTTTGGAGAGGTTTTTGCTATAGAGCATGTACACTCGCCAGAAAGAGACAGAGACAGAGAGACAGAAAGTGAGAAATCAATCCCCAGGTGGATGGCCACGCTGCAATCCCTTCTCTATTCTCCTCTCAGGATCTTGGGCACCATATGCACATGTGCCCAGCGTGAGTTTAAGCCACCAGGTCCAGGACTCGAACCACGGTCGACTAAATGGAGGTCCAGTGACATAGCCATTATGCCAACTGCTGGTCCTCAAAACAGGACATCAGTTTTGCCATGCAGCAGCAGGTCAATCACATTACAGGTAGGCTTGTACTGGTGGGCTTTGATTCTATTTTCTGCCTCAGGCAAGGTTGCATGTTTTTAAAACATCACTTGTTTCCTGCCATTTGATTGGACTGTCGTTCTCATTTGTGATAAAAATCCCTAACTAACTTTGAGTTAGTTTTCTAACTCAAAAAGTGTGTGAGGGTAGATTTTCCACTCCAACTTGTTTCCTTCTCCCCCAGGCCAGAAAAGCTGCCTTTAGGCGAATAAAGGCCTTTGCCAGGGTGTCAAAGGGGAGATTGCCCTTATGATAGGAAATATTACAAGAACTTCCTGAAAGAACTTTCACAGGGACCCTCGGTCCATTCAAAAGGGTACACATAAAGGCTGGTCACCTGGCACCTTTGAGTGCCTCACCGTGTCAGGCAGAAAGGGATTCTGACATGCTCAGAGAGTATCTGTAACTCAAGGTTGACCCCTTGTGGAGTAAAACTCACAAAACATACACTTTGACCCCAAAACCCTCCATCCTGGTTTTTGGTCACTTTTGAAAACTTTTAAACTATGAGAAACTGCTTACTCAAAATAGAGCTTTCCCATAGGGGCAATCACTCCTTAGAAACATCAGCCGAGTTTATGCTAAATACTTGCAGGGCTTCACTTGGCAAATACTTAGAAAACTAGGCCAGCGAAACTCATAATGACCGGGACCAGCAGTTGGCGTAATGACTATGTTGCTGGATTTTTATGTAGTCAATCGTGGTTCGAGACCTGAACCCAGTGGCTTAAACTCATGTTGGTGTGTGTGTGTGCCCAAGATCCCAAGAGGAAAATGGAGGAGAAGGGATTGCAGCGTGGCCATCCCCCCCGGGGGGTGATTTCTCACTTTCTGTCTCTATGTCTCTCTCTGTCTGTCTGGCGAGTGCACGTGCTCTGTAACAAAATCCTCTCAAAATAAATAAATAAATAAAATAACCCAACTCATAATGATTTAATCTACATTAACCCAAATGGGGTTCTACTGAAATTCCTAAGTTGGTGTATTTTCACTCGTAATTGGAAAAAGGTGTATATAGAGCCAGCCAAATGGAAGGGGAAATTAATTTTCAGTGGTATCTATTGGGTCATTGGAGAAGTCACGATGCATTTTTGTATAGAAAAATATGACTTTTCTGATAAAAGCAAAAGCTTCCAAAAGAGGCAAAATAAAGTCATCTTCTTCAGGGAGTAAATACAGTTATTGGAAGCTATTTCAGAACTAAAGAAAATTCCAGAAGTTTCTCCACTACCCTCTCTGGTTCCTCTCTAACCTCTTCTGTCTGAATGCCCACATTCTGACCTTTCTTCTTTCCAACTTCCATCTCTATCCCCACTAGAGGAAATTCAACAGACTCCAGGGCCATCTTTTAATGCTCCCCCAGCCTCTGCCACTCCTCTGGCTGCCCCCTTTAAGATAAAGGCTATAACAGGGAAAAAAGAAATCAGCCTTAGTATATAATCCATGGACTAAAACAAAAATCGAAATGTTATAAAGAATATTCCAGACCCTGTTGAGGACTCCATAGGTTTGCTAGGGAATTTGGTCTAAATGTCCAAACCAATGAACCCAGATTTTCCGATCTTTATGAGCTGGTTTATATGCTAACATCAGAAGGAAGAGCCATAGAATGGCTAAGAAGGGTTAACTGAAATAATCCCTTACAGGATTTTAATTAGAAAACACTGAGGAAGACTAAAAAACATATTTACCTTTTGGCAAAAGCTTTTCATGAGAGTCAGCAGGTAGCATGGAGGTTGAGGTGGCTGGATCCCACATGGCAGACTGCATGGTTTGAGTCTCAGACTTGGCAGCTTGAACATCACACCCAGACACATGCCTGGATACCCTAAATCCCAAGAAGAGCATGGAGAAGAGATTGCAGCATTTTCCCCTGACATACCTCCCAGGGGATGAGTTCTCACTTTCCCTCTCTGTTTCTCTCCCGTCCCCCGCCCCGGCAAGCACACATGTCTGACAGTAAAAATAAAAACAAGAACAAGTTTCTCATGATACTCAATGGCTTTTCATATTGCACGTATTTCCAATAGAGAGGTTGATTGGAATGAAATCCAGCAATGTAAACAAAGGCCAAATGAATAAGTCCTTGGTATTTTTCAATGGTCTGAAGAGGCCTTTAAACAATATCCTGACAGAAACAAGTCTTCAAAATCATCAAAATGATACCCTTTAAATTCTACCTTCCTTAACCGATTAGATAAATATTTGACTGTTTTAATTAAAAGACATCAAAAAAAAAAGTTTACTGGGTAGCCAAACTCCTGACCTCATTGACCTTTGCTGAGCAGCTTTTTAAAACTCCAAAAAGGAAGAGGAAAGCAAACCTTGAAGGCCATGAGTTTATAGCTCCCATGGTTGACTAGTCAAACCGAATTCTTAAAGGCAGAGCACCAGAACTACTAAAATGTAGTCTGCTTCCTTTTTCTTTTTTTTTCTTTTCCTTAATTGCCAGAAGGTACATACACTTGTCAGAGAATGACAGAGAGAGGGACAGGAAGAGGGAGAAAGCACCCTCCCCCACTCCCATGGGGGTAATCACACTGCAATTCCTTCTCTTCTGTTTCCCTATCCTGTTGGGATCTCGGGCACACATGTGTTTTTAAGCCTCTGGGTTTGGAATCTGAACAATGGTCAGCCATGTGCAGTCCAACTCCCTTAACCACTAGGCTATGGGGCTGCCCAATATGCATCATTTTTTTTTAAGAGAGAGATTTTTGCTACAGGACATGTGTGCTTGCTGGAGAGACAGAGAGACAGAAAGCAAGAAATCACCCCCCAGGAGGAAGGCCACGCTGCAATCACTTCTCCCTCATTCTGCTCTCAGGATTTTGTGCACACATGCATGCACATACACCTGGCATGAGTTTCAAGCCTTCAGGTTCAGAACTCAAACTGCAGTCAGCCATGTGGGCATCCAGCAATGTAACCATTACATCATCTGCTGGCCCCAAAATGCATAACTTTTAAACAGACTTTTAAGAGCCATTCCCAACTGGTTTCACGTGGAGTATACATTTCTTAATCTAGATAAGCTCTAATCTTGATATTAGACCATCCTGGAACCTAAACTGTGCCTTCACTCATAGAAGAGTGAATAATTTTATTAACAAGCAAACAAAAAGATGTAGACTTTGTTATAAAAAAAATAACATTCTTGGGTTGAGGTAGAAAAACACTTTAATGAAGCTGTTACAAGACCTAAGTCTTGGGACCAGCAATTAGCGTAATGGATAAGTTGTTGAACTTCCATGTAGTGATTTCTCACTTTCTGTCTTGCTGTCTCTCTCTGTCTTTCTGGCAAGCACACACGCCCTATAGCAAAAACCTCTCCAAAAAAAAAAAAAAAAAGACCTAAGTCTTAAAATGCAATTGGGAAAGCCTGTGCCTAGGGAGCTTGGTCTCTGTGCATTAGATTTGCTTAGGAAGTTGAACAGGAACCAGAGTGATTCAAAAAGTATGCTTCAACCCTCTTTAAGAATAAGTGCACTATACTAATAAGAAGAACAGAATTAAGGAATTCAAGATGATGTAGCTGAAAGAGAAAGCTTGGCATTTTATTGGTTATAATCCACAAAGGTAAAGGTCTCCTATAAAGTCAAGAGAGACAGATGTAGATAATCTACCTGCTCTTAAATGGGTTTTAGAAATAGCTTGCGGGGACCAGCAGGTGACATGGTGGTTAAAGTGCTGAATTTCCACATGTCCAACTGTGGTTCAAGTTCCAGATCTGTGGCTTGAAAATCATGCCAGGCATGTGTGTGTGCTATGCCCAAAATCCCAGGAGGAGGATGGAGGAGAGGAAACTATGGCATGGTCATCTCCCCTGAGGGGTGGATTTCTCACTTTCTCTCTCTGGCTAGTGCATGTGCCCTATAGCAAAAACATTAAAAAGGAAAGAAAGAAAGAAAAGCATTGGGACCAGCAGTTGGCGTAATGGCTATGTCGCTGGACTCCCATGTGGTCGAATGCCATTAAGAGTCCCAGACCCGGTGGCTCAAACTCACGCTGGGCGCGTGTGCGTGTGTGCCCAAGATCCCAAGAGGAGAATGGAGAAGGGATTGCTACGTGGCCATCCCCCCTGGGGGGTGATTTCTTGCTTTCTGCCTGTCTGGCTTTCTGGCTAGCGCATGCGCCCTGTAGCAAAAACCTCTTCCCCACCCCCCAGAAAGAAAAAAGAAAAGTGTTGTGTTTTTATTTTTATTATAAAGACTAATTGGGGCCAGACACAATTTACACAGGAAGAGAGTCAGGGTCTCAGCAGACTAGAGTGATCCCTGACAGAGTGCATCAGAAAGCTTCATAAAGATTCCTAGCTAAGAGCAAGGAGGGACGCTCCAGTCAAATATTCGGATAGCCATGTGACTTGGTTTCTGAGAACACATACCCAAGAATTCATGGTTAGGACTTGAAGGAAATGTATAAATCAATGATTTCTAGTATATTAACTATACTGTGCAACCATGACTGCTATCTAATTCCAGAATATCTCCACCACCTCAAAAAGAAACCCTGCGCTTCTAGAACTCAGTCCCAATTCTCCCCTCCTTCATCTCCTGGCAACCACTAATCTACTTTTGCCTTAATGGATTTTCCTATTCTGCACATTTCATATAAATAGAATCATATAATGTTTGATCTTTTGTGACTGGCTTCTCTCACTTAGCATATTTTCAAGGTTCACACATATTGTAGCATGTAGTATTGTTTTGGGGAAACAGCCAGCCAACGGACAAAAAGCAACACTCTAGAGAGGTAGGAATACTCTTTATTGTTACTGTCAGTGGGGCATGGAGGAGTTAACACTCTGAGGCTCTGGTCCCCTGTGAGGGTTAAGCACAGTCTTTTTATTTTTTTTAATAATTATTTTATTTTATTTTTTCATCTATATATTTTAATTTGAACAGAGACAGAGAGAGGGAGGGAGGGAAAGTGAGAAAGCAAGCCACCAGGTCCAGGGCTTGAACCATGGTCAGCCATGTGGGAGTGTCCAGCACCTTAACCACCATGCCACTTGCTGCAGGGCATTTGGGGGAAGGGAGAGCTCCAATAGGCTAAGGGTATCCTATCAAAAAGAAGCTCAAAGTTTACTTAAGAGAAGACAGGGTTAGACAAGCAGGGTGTCTGTCTTCTAAAGGCCTCAGGTGGCTTTTATCATTTCAAAGGGGGAGAGGCAGTGAATTCACAGTGGCCTGGGCTGAGTCAGCAGCTGTCTGCCTTGGGCTATTGTGAGTTCCCAATGTCTCCACACTGGGAAGAGGAGTGGTCAGGAGGGGCCTGGCACAGACAAGCCTAAGTATGGCTGCCCATGTCAGTATCACTCATTTCTTTTTGTAACTGAATAATATTGTATGAAATTACCACATTTGGTTTATCCATTCATCAGCTGACGGGCTGAGGGAAAATGGAAATCCCCCAGGAGGGATGGCTACATCACAATCCCTTCTCCTCTCAGGATTTGGATGCACATGCACACATGCCTGGCATATTTCTCAGGAGTTGGCCGTGTGTGATCCAGTGCCTTAACCACCATGCCACCTCCTGACCCACCTCTGCTCTTAAAAGGCAAAGGCAAAGTTATTATCTGTACTCTTCTGAATTAAGTAAATGTAAATTTAGACACTCCCAAACTTAATTTGTAAGAATGCATAACAACTGCTCACAGTATTCTAAACCTAGAATCAGTGTAAAGCAATATACAGTACAGTGTATCCTAAGAAGGTCCTCCATCTTGCATATATCTTTTTGTGTTGCCAGTCATCAGGATTTGTAGGTTTCTATATTTGGTCAGTTGAGGATAACTTAGCCAAACTAAGGCAAATAGCCGTTGTTGATTAGTAACTGGCAAAATTCCCTTTTCTTCTAACCAGTGGCAAGAAGATCAGAGCAAGAAAAATATGTAATAAATAGACCTGTATCCTAGATAATTTAATCTTCTGAAAAGTTTTTGGACTCAAAATACTATTATAAGAGTGAACTACTTTGAAGCAGAATTTATATGAAGGAAGTAAGTTTTTTTTTTTTCTCAGGGAATGAACAAAGAGTTTTTCTCTGCATTCTTGAAGTTACCCTGAAACTATATGCATTTCATCACCTTTCTGCAAGAAAATAAGAACTTTTGGACTGTGGTTTGTCTTGAAAATATTTATATGAGTATAAAAGAATCCATCAGTTGGGTGGAAAATCTGCAAATATTATTGGAAAGTATATTGAAATTATAGATTATACTTCATTACTTACTGGCAAGAGAATTATATAGTGCACTAGCTGTTATTCATTTTATTACTAACAAATTGTTGGCAAAGGACCTCAGTAATATGTTTCCTTTTAAATATCCCCCTTCCAAAAAAAAAAGTTGTGAAATAACAGTAAGCTATTGTATGTTTTTAAAAGTTACTGTTTATTAATATTTCTGTTTCAGAAATATCATGACTTTCACTTAAACTAATTCTAATAAATAGAGGAAATGAACTATATTTCTCAGTCAGCAATCTGAAAAATTCATAATACCTTGTCCCCTCTTTGACTCTTGAACTTAGCAGCAGGGGTTTGCTCACACATAATTTCCATTAGAGTTGATGAAAGATACAGGTGCACTCTTAAAGAACAGTGTCTGGTGACCTGTTACTGGAATAACATTATAAAAGACAGCTTTAGAGGCATAATCAGTATGTGTAGAAGATGGAAGCTGAGAAAGAAAAGCCACCTGTTTGTTGATGTGGTTATACATTTGTACAATTTTATTAGTTGTCTAGTTCAGAGAAATAAAATATTTATAGGGAAGATTATTATGAAAAAACTACTCAATAAAAAGAAAAATTGAAAGTAAAACTTTAAAGTATTAATAAATTTGAGAATTGTTTGCAGTTGTGGTACTGCAGTTTGTGTGTGTGTGTGTGTGTGTGTGTGTGAATAATGGCTGCTGCCTCTATTAGTATCTAAAAAAAATTATGCATATCTAATAAGTGTTTTAGGCTTGACCAATTTCAATCCAAATGCCTGTTTCTTCAATAAATTATTTTTTTTCAGAAAACTCAATAGCTTCATCATGGCCTGCAGCTGATTCTTGGCTCAAAATTTAGTTGGCTTTAGGTTTTTATTGACTAGCTATGTGTTTTTTCTATTAACATTTATTTTATGATTTCCATAGTAGTTTAATACTTGGAATGTAGTTCTTGTTTTTGAAGAAGATATTTATTTATTTCATATTATTAAACTTTTTCAAGATCTTTTAAAATCATGATTATGATTATTTTCCTTATGTTATTGACGATGATAGTCATTATGTGAATGTTTTGACACCTGGGTTTACTCAACTTGAAGCTTTACATGTGTTTTATTTTGTTGGAGAAACATTATGATAGAGGAAGAAATAAATTGTACCATTTTGAATCCCTTAAGGAAACCTCTGGATATCTAGCATACCTGTACAAAACAAAATCACCTATTTTCTCTTAAAGCACACTCCATGCGTTTAACTGTTTCTTTATTTCTAGACACTGGATTTTGTGTAGCCTGAAAGTCAGTCTACTTTCATGTGCTTTGTGGAGTCTGATATACTTTGCAAATGTTTAGGGGATAGAGATAATATTAGGTTGTCTTGACAGTCATGATGTATTTCTGCATAGAAAAACACAGCAAAATATGTCATGACTTTCTTGACAACATAATACCATGAAACTGAGGAAAATGTTCCTTTGGATGGATTTTGGTGTCACATCATGGAATACCTTTATTTTTCTCCTCTGTCTCCAAAAAGATAGTTATCTATAAAATGAGTTTAATGGGGACCAGCAGTTAGCGTAATGGTTATGTCGCTGAACTCCCATGTAGTCGACCGCGGTTCAAGTCCTGGACCCGGCGGCTTAAACTCATGCCGGGCGCGTGTGCGTGCGTGCCCGCCCGCCCAAGATCCTGAGAGGAGAATGGAGGAGAAGGGATTGCGGCGTGGCCATCCCTCCTGGGGGGTGATTTCTTGCTTTCTATCTCTCTGTCTTTCTGGCGAGCGCACGTGCCCTATAGCGAAAATCTCTCCAAAAAGAAAAAAAAATGAGTTTAATGATTTCTATATATACAGGAATATCTTCCAACACACCAGTGTCTGTCTAAGATCTAGAGGGCTTGGGTGGAGTATCCGTTGAGTGAATACTTTTATTAGAGCAAATTAATGAGGTGTGGGCTTTTTATTATGAAACTTCCCTGGGATATCAGTTTTTCTACTTACTAAAAACTAAAACCGTTATAGTAAACCATTAAATATAACAAATACTGTTAAAATAATTAAGTGTATACTTATAATTCAAAATCGATTTCCTTGTCATTACCCAGAAAGTTGATTTTGATCCCAAGCCATTTTAGAAAAGAAAACACTAATCATTACTGATAATATGTAGGAGTACCGAACTTCCTTTAGCCTTATTTACTTTCCAAGTTAATGTATGTTAATATGCTTACAAGAATAAGTTTTCACTTCTCCCTAGTTTGGTCCCTTACTGTAATGGGAATCAGTGGCCCTTCCATCAGTACATATGGTGCACATGTATGAACACTAACATGTGTGTCTATGCATAAGCTTTCCTATTTGGTGATAAGGACTCATGTCATCATACTGTCTTTCATGGTAGTTGCTGTTATATTTCTCTATAATAGTTATCACCTCCTGACAGATTATATATTCACTTGTTTATCTTATGTGTTTTCTTCCTCAGTCACTAGTATATAAATTCCATGGGATAGAGATTTCTGATTATTTCGATCATTGTTTTATGGTCAGGGCCTAAAACAAGGTCTGCCAAAATGTAAATGTTTGAGAAATATTTATAAATTGCATGAAATGAATGAATTGCACATTTTTAACACTAGGCACTTAGCACTAGGGAGAAAGTCTATTATTATGGTGGTTCAAAAGAAGGGGGTGTTAGATCTGATGGTTAAGGTGACTGGATTTCACATGGTCAACTGTCTGCCCATCAACTGATGAATGAACAGAAAATGTCTCTCTCACATTCACATACACAGAGGAATATTATGCAACTATTAAAAAGGATGATGTCATTTAGTGTAAAATGGGCAAGTCTGGAGGACATTATGTGAAGTGAAATAAGAGGCACGGATAAAAAATATTTCACACATTCTACATATGGAAATTGAATGAAAATGATCTCATAAATACAAAGGAATGAATAACAGCTAGAGGCTGAGAAGGATGGGGTAGGAAATAGAGGAATGTTGATTACTGGACACAAAATTACAGCTAGATTAGAGGAACAATTTCTACTGTTATAAATACAGTGGGGAGAATATAGTAGTAATAACTTGCTGGGTATCTCAAAGTAATTAAATGGGAGGAGTTTGAATGTTCCCAGCACAAATAAGGACAAATGGTTGAGCTGATGGGGATGCCAAGTATCCTCAGTGAGTCATCATGCATTGTTTTCTTGTCATGTAAAATCACATTGTACCGCTACAAATATGTATAATTACTATATGTTAGTAAAAACATTTTTGGGAAAGAAAAGTTCTCACATTGATGACTTAAGATTCCATGTTAAGAAAGTGAAAAAAGATGAGCAACTTAAACCTAAAGTTCTCAATTTAATAGAGAACAGATAGAGAAGGGGAGAAAAAAGAGAAACAGAAAGAAGGGGAGAGAAACAATGAGCTCAAAAACAAATTATTTGAAGAGATCAATAAAGATAAAAAGAACTGATAAACACATAGCTACCCTGGTCAAAAAATGTGGAAGACAGAAACTAAAAAAAAAAAAAAACAGGAGTGAAAGAAAAAATATTACCATAGACTTTACAGTTTTGGAAAGGATAATTAAATATGATACTTATAAAATTAATAATTTAAGTGAACTGGACAAATTTCTTATGAAGACACAGGAATTACATCATACATTTAAGGAAGAAATAATACCAATTTTACACATGCTGTAATTGAAAATGGGAAGAGGAGAATACTTCCCAGCTCATTGTACTAGGCCAGTATTACCTTGATATCAAAACCATACATTACAAGAAAAGAAAACTACATACCAACATCCCTCAAGAACACAGACACAAGAATCTTCAAAAAAACAATATCAAGTGAAATCCAGCAAAATACAAAAATTGTAATACGACACAACCAGTGTGTTCTTTTCCCTGGGAAAGCGAATTTAAAAATTCAATTATCGGGAACCAGCAGTTAGTGTAATGGCTATGTCGCTGGACTCCCACGTAGTCGACCGCGGTTCGCGTCCTGGACCTGGTGGCTTAAAACTCATGCCGGGTGTGTGTGCTTGCGTGCCCAAGATCCCGAGAGGAGAATGGAGGAGAAGGGACTGTGGTGTGACCATCCCCTCTGGGGGGTGATTTCTCGCTTTCTGTCTCTATGTCTCTCTCTGTCTGTCTGGCGAGCGCACGCGCCCTATAGTGAAAAATCTCTCAAAAAAAATTCAATTATCAATATAATTCACCATATTAATAGATTTTTAAAAAAATGATCATTTTGACAGGTGCCAAGAAAGACTTTCACCAAACTTAATATCCACTTAAGATAAAAATTAGCAATTAGGAATAGAAGATAATTTGTCTGACTGATAAATAGCATCTACATAAAATGTACTGTCAACATCATACTTAATGGTGAATGACTGATGTTCCCTCCTTAAGACTGGGAAGATGCCATTCGATTCAACATTGTATTAGAACTCTTAGGTAGTGTGATGAAAAAGAAAAAAAAAAAAAGAGACATAGAAGTTGGGAAAGAAGACACAAACAAGGTTCACATATAACCTAAACTAATCTACAGAAAAACTACTAGAATAAATAGATTAATATAGTGAATGCAAGGTCAATATATAAAATAATTATATTTTTCTGTATACTAATAATACATAATTGGAAATTGCAGTAAGAGTGTCATTGATAGAAGCACCACAAAAACATGAAATACTTCACTACAGACAGTGGGAGGGAAAGTGAGGAATCACCCCCCTACAGGGGATGGCCATGCTGCAATCTCTTCTCCATTTTCCTCCTGGGATTTTTGGGCATGCACACACATGTGACTGGCATGAATTTCAAGCTTCCAGGTCTAAGACTGAAATGGCCGGCAGTTGTGTGGGAGTTCAGCACCTTAAATACCATACCACCATACCACCTGCTGGCCCCAAGATCTGTACACTTTAAACTACAGAGTATCAGTGAACGAAATAAAAATATCCAGTTGTTTCAGCACCATATGTTGATAAGACTATTCTTTTTCTATTGTATTGCTATTGCTCCTTTGTCAGAGACCAGTGAACTATATTAGTGTAGCTCTATTTGTAGACTCTTTCTTCTTTTCCATTGATCTGTCTGTTCTTTTACCAGTACCATGGTGTGTTGATTACTGTAGCTTTACAATAAGCCTTAATGTGAGGTAGTGTCAGTACTATAACTTCCAGGAATACCATTCTGCTTCACAAGTAGTATGAATAGTTTATGATACAAGTATTCCTACTTTCTCCCTCCATCTTTCTATTACTACTGTCAAGTATTTTACTTATGCATAAGCTATAATCATTAAATACATCGTTTCTGTTGTTATTTTGAAAAACTCTTATCTGTTATATCAGATAATAAAATAAGAGTATTTCATTTTCCTTTCACTTATTTCTTCCCTAATGTTCTTCCTTCCTTTATGCAAAAATGAGTTCCTGACATATCATTTTCCTTTTTTCCAAAGAATACTTGTTAGAATTTCTTGTAAGCAAATCTACTGCCTGGTCCCTCAGTTTCATCTGTCTGAGAAAGTCTTCATTTCTTCCTCAATTTTTTTTTCTTCCTCAATTTTGAAGGAAGATTTTGTAGGATACAAAATTCTAGGTTGACTTTTTCTCTCTTTTGATGCTGTAAATTTTTCACTCTATTCTTTTCTTCCTTGGATAGAAAATGAATTGGATGTGATTCTTATCTTTGCATCTCAATAGGTAAGGCATTTTTCCCCCTTTGGATTTATGATGTTTTTCTTTTTTTTCCCCAAAGAGATTTTTGCTACAGGATGCATGTGCTTGTCAGAGAGAGACAGAGACAGAGAGTGAGAAATCACCCCCTAGAGGGGATGGCCATGCCACTATCCCTTCTCCTCCACTTTCCTCTTGGGACTTGGGACATGCATATACACACGGAGTGAGTTTTAAGCCACTGGGTCCAGGATTTGAATCATGGTGGACTCACGAGGGAGTCCAGCAATGTAACTATTATGCCATCTGCTGGTCCCCATGATGCTTTTCTTCATCTTCATTTTTCTACTGTTTCAGTATGAGATGCCTAGGTATAGTATTATTATTATTAAAGTTAATTTTTATTACTGTTATTATTTTAATTTGCTATAGGGCATGTGAGACAGAGACGAGAGAGTGAGAAAGTGAGAAAGCCAGCCACCAGGTCTGGGACTTGAACTGTGGTTGGCTATGTGGGAGTCCCATGCCATAATCACCACACCATTTGCTGACCCACTATTATTACTATTCTTACTAATATTTATCCTCTTTTGTGTTCTCTGAGATTCCTGCATCTGTGCTTTGGTATCTGACATTAATTTGGGGAGTTTTCAGTTAATGCTTTAACATATTTGAGGGGGTTCGTTTCTCTTTTCTCCTCTGCTATTCCCATTAGGCATATGTACTTTTATAGTTGTCCCACAGTTCTTGGACATTCTGTTCCTTTGTTTTTGTTTCAACTTTTTTCTCTTTGCTTCTCAGTGGAGTTTTACTAATGTATCCTCCAGTTTGTGAATAAGCTCATTTTCTGTTTTTGGAGAGATTTTTGCTATACGGCATGTGTGCTCGCCAGAGAGACAGAGAGAGACAAAGAGACAGAAAATGAGAAATCACTCCCTGGGGGGGATGGCTAAGCCACAATCCCTTCTCCTCCATTTTCCCCTTGGGATCTTGGGTACGTGTGTGCCCGGCATGAGTTTAAGCAGCTAGGTCCAGGACTGGAACTGAGGTCGACTACATGGGAGTCCAGCAACATAACTATTATGCCACCTGCTGGTCCCCTACCAATAAGCTCAAAAGGCACTCTTCATTTCTGTTTCAAGTTTATCTGCACATTCTTTACTTTTTTAATTTAAGACTTTAGTTTTCATAAGTATTTAACCACATTTGCATTCCTACAGTTATTTTTTTATTTTATTTTATTTTATTTTTTGAAGAGGTTTTTGCTATAGGATGTGTGCAAAAGACAGAGAGAAGCAGAGAGACAGAAAGCGAGAATTCCCCCCCCCCCACAGACGAAAATTCCCCCCCCCCCCCAAGGGAGGATGGCTCCAATGCAATCCTTTCTCCTCTTGGGATCTTGTGCATGCAAGCATGCACGCGCCTGGTGTGAGTCCAAGCCACTGGGTCCAGGACTCGAACCGTGGTCAACTACATGGGAGTCCAGCGACATAGCCATTATGTCCACTGCTGGTTCCCCTACAGTTATTTTAAGACTTTACCCTATATTTAGTAATTAAAACAATTCACTAAGATACAAGTATCCGTTTATCTGTATTCTTTTTTATTCTTAGAATTTTCATCTCTGCATACATTAACCTTTTATGCATGTTGTCCTGAAGCAGATTCACTAAGCACTGGTTACCAACTTGAGTCCAGTGAGACAGAACACACTCATATAAAGTTAGATCAATGGATGTATTGCTTCCAGATAGCAACGCAAGACAAGAAAAGCCTAGGAGAAAGCTTTCTGGGAAGAATATTGTCTTGACCGTGAGTGCCCCACTTGCACAGCTCCCGAGAGACCCCAGAAAGTATCCCAACACTCAGGGCTAAAGGACATGCGATTCCAGTGGGGTGACAGAAAGAGCTTGGACTGTTCTGGCCAGTTTCTGTTGGCTGACAAATGTGGCACTCCCAGCACAGTCTATGGTTATTATGGAGAACTACGAGTGACAAAAAAAAGAGAACTGGGTAGGTCGGATGATACCTGGAGAACTCCTCTGCCATCTGCTCCCACAAACCGGATACGCCCTCAGCTGCTCCAACCTGAGCATTCACCAATGCATTTACTTTGAGGCCTCCCCGGGCCACCGGCAGCCGACAGGGGCGGTGGCGCCGTCTCTGAGTCGGCCCCCTGCCTCTCCTCTGGCCCCCGCGCCGCGCTCCTCTGAGACTCCGGTTTCGGAGACACTGACTCTGGCCTTTGGTTCAGCTCAGGGTCGGTCTCCCCGGCTGGGGTGACCTTGGAGGAGGAACCAAGTCTCATATCCAGGAAGCACAGGCGACGTTCTCACGCGGAACGGCTCGTTAAAAAGCAGCTGCAGGAAGGAGCGCCCATCTCCGCCACCCAACGGTTTCCTGGAGAAGTTCCGAGGAAGGCTGTTTGAGCTCGGGCTGCTCGCGCCCTGGCGCCCTGACGCCCAGGCAGCCCAGCAGCACGTGGCGAGCCCGGCGCCCAGCGTGTGGCCTGTTGTCCTCCCGGGGCGCAGGAAGCAGCAGAGGCGTGTCCGCGGGTCGGGGCGCGCGCCTGCCCCACGGGACTCACGCTTTGTTGGAGGCCGGGCTGGTTCGCAGGCACCGATGTTGTTCCGTGGGCCCGAGTGGCTGCCTCGACCTTTCCTGGGGTTCGCTGGGTAGCGCAATCTCAGGTAAGGCTTTGTGGGCCTGATGCACTTGGCGGAGTTACTGTCCTGTCTTTGCTAGGAACCGACATCAACGAAAGTTCTTGTACAGAGTTAGAATACGTGGGATGAAAAATGGGGGTTTAAAGCTTTCATAATTAGAATTGTGAGAGGAGGCTCGCCACCCATGAGAAAGAGACAGCACTCCAAGTGGTACCACAGCACTGCAGTCCCTGTCATCTCTCTTAACATCCTCCTAGCATCCTGGGCACTCTTGTCACAAGGGTAGGGACTTGAACTGTAGGCCATGTGGGATACGAACTCACTCAACCACTAGGCCAAAGGCTGACTCAGTTTAAACCTTTCTATCCAATTCCTCTGCTCAAAGGAAGGGTTAAAAAGTCAGTCTTGGACCTGTGGGTGGCTTACTGATTAAGGGAGCTGGATCCCATGTGGCGGTCAGTGGGGCTAGCGTGGCTTAAAAAACATGCCAGGATCCTATGTGTGTGTCTCCCCCAAATTCTATCAGGATGGGAAAAAAAGTGAAGAGATCGTCATGTGACCATAGAAAGTGCATTCTTCTTCTCTGGAGATTGAGGCATATGCCCTCTGGCAAATTGCAGGGGAAAAAAATGGGTATTTACAAATAGTTTTCTAGGCACTGACATGCATGTCATATATATACAAGTGAAACATAAATGAAAAATGATTGCATAATTTTTTTTTGCACATTAAATTTTTCATGTAGTATGTGAGGATCTTAACACATCAGTGTATATAGGTTTTTCTTTTGAACAGCTATTTTTTTTTTTTGGAGAGGTTTTCACTATAGGGCGTGTGTGCTCGCCAGACAGATAGACAGAGACATAGAGACAGCGAGAAATCACCCCCCAGGGGGGATGGTCATGTCGCAATCCCTTCTCCTCCATTCTCTCGGGATCTTGGGCATACACGCACACGTGCCCGGTGTGATTTTTAAGCCACCCAGTCCACCGTGGTCCACTACGTGGGAGTCCAGCGACATAGCCATTACACTAACTGCTGGTTCCTGCTCTCTCTATATTTTTAAAGAATTACTTTAATTTTATTTATTCATTCACTTATTTTAATTTGACTACAGAGAGAGGGAAAGTGAGTTCCAGGTCTGGGACTCAAACCATAGTCAACCTTGTGGGAGTGTCCAGAGCCGTAACCACCATGCCACCTGCTGGCGCCCCCCCAGTGCTATGCTTTTACAAAGTATGGGTGAAACATAAATTAGCCAAAAGCCTAGTGATAGAACTGTAGGTTTAGTGCCATTTGTTCTTAAAAACAGTGCTCAGCGAATGTCTTTTATTTAAATCATATTCAGCAACCACATCTGTGAGTTAATTTTTTTAGAGTGGGTTACTAGGCCAAAGGATGGTCTTGAAATTTTTTAGAGTTTGGACAAATTAATATCCATAGAAGTTGTATCAGTTTATACCCTCATAAGCAATGTTTGAGTTTCTGATTTGCCATACTCTATCCCACAGTGTCAGCAAAATGTTTGATTTGTGCTATTGAGATTTTTTTTTTTTGAGAGGTTTTTGATATAGGGCGTGTACACTTGCTGGAGATACAGAGAGACAGAAAGCGAGAAATCACCCCCCAGGGGGGATGGCCATGCCACAATCCCTTCTCCTCCATTCTCCTCTCGGGATCTTGGGCATGCACGCACATGCGCCTGGCGTGAGTTTATGCCACCGGGTCTGGGACTCGAACCGTGGTTGACTACATGGGAGTCCAGAGACATAGCCATTATGCCAACTGCTGGTCCCAAGGCTTTCTCTTATAATAGACAAACCTTTCCCTTTTAAAAAATAATTACCTTTTTTTTTTTTTTGCATGTGTGTTAAAGACTAATTTAGGCCCAGCTGTGGGTTGTGTTCTGCTGCTTAGCAGGCGGCGGCCACATGGGAGGCCTGGGTTTGTTTCTCAATGTACCCTACAGAGCCAGGTGTAGTGTCCTATAACTGTAGTCCCAGCTACTTAGGAGAAGGAGGCAGGATTGTGACACAGTGAGCTCCTATCCAGAGAGAACAAAATCAAAATACACACACACACACACACACACACACACACACACACATACACACACTGATCCATCTGGAATTTGTTTTAGTGTAATTTAGGAAGTTCAGCATCAATGGACATTGAATGATTGCCATCCACCTCAACTTGAGCTACTGTTTTCATGATAAAGAATTACAGCTGAAACATGGTTTTCTAATCAAGGATTAAACTTTCTATTCCCCTTTGTTTCCTTCTGTGGTGACATGACCTGTAATCAACTATAGAAAGTGATGTGTGTCACTTCCAAGCCAAGGCCTTTAGAAAGTTCTGTCCTTCCTATGACTTAGACATAGGCAACTGGGGAGCCCATTTGAACTGTGGCACCATAAGTTGGCAGGAACCTGGGTTTTTGAATCATTTCAGGCAAGATATTTCTTCACTGTCCAGGATCGTATATAGTGACCGTTATATGAGTGAAAAATATGTTTCTGTTGTGATAAGTCACTCAAATGTTGGGGCTTATTTATTAAAAGTCTGGTATGGCTTTAGTTCTAGAGAATTTGTAAAAGATATGGAAGAAAGATGGTTTATCAGTTGGTGACTTTTAGAGTTCACCATTGTTAAAATGAGAATTCTATTCATTGACACCTGTGTCATCCACATCACTAGACTAGACATGGCAGAATCCAAAAGTAAAAAGACATATATTAAACCAATTCAGGCTTATTAATAACATATATCACTTAAAATAAGACATCCAGAAAAAATTTAAATTATATATTTATCAGGACAATAGTAGAAAACCACTTTTGGCTGCTGGAGACAGAATTAACAATTGCATAGGAAACTTATCAGTGATCTATATTAAACAGATAGCCCTTCATTTGTAAATATTAATGGATAACCAAACATTGTATCTGAGGAGTACAGAGGAGGAGGAAGAAAACCTAAAAAATACTTGAAAACTGAACTATTATACAGATATTTGATAATTAACCTGATGTTTAATTTTAAAAAATTGAATCATAGCAGGGTGAAGTTTTACACTTTGCACTCCAAGAATAGATTTAGAAATGCTTGAGCCTTTGAAGGACTACTTTGCAAATTGATCCTGTCTTAAAATGGATTTGAATTTTTTTAGAAATAAGTCGTCTATTCATTTATGTTGCTATTTTTTCAAAAGCAGTTGTAAATCTTTAAACATTCAATGAAGGAGACACCAAACTAACTTAAATTTTGAAAGATATTGAAATTACAGAAAACAACGGTTTCTCAGGGCAGCTAGTAGCATGGTGGTTACATTGGCTGGTCACTGAACTATTATACAGATATTTGATAATTAACCTGATGTTTAATTTTAAAAAATTGAATCATAGCAGGGTGAAGTTTTACACTTTGCACTCCAAGAATAGATTTAGAAATGCTTGAGCCTTTGAAGGACTACTTTGCAAATTGATCCTGTCTTAAAATGGATTTGAATTTTTTTAGAAATAAGTCGTCTATTCATTTATGTTGCTATTTTTTCAAAAGCAGTTGTAAATCTTTAAACATTCAATGAAGGAGACACCAAACTAACTTAAATTTTGAAAGATATTGAAATTACAGAAAACAACGGTTTCTCAGGGCAGCTAGTAGCATGGTGGTTACAGTGGCTGGTCAGCTGCTCAGTTTGAGTCCCAGACCTGGCAACATGGGAAACAGTTCAGTTATGTGTGCATGCCCAAAATCCTGACGAGGGAGAGGTAGAGATGGGATTGTGGCATGACTATTTCCCGTGGTGGGGAATTGATTTCTCACCTTTTTTGTGTGTGGGTCTGTCTCTATTTTTCTCTAGTGAGTGCATGTGGCCTCTGATTAAAAAAGGACAAAAAGTTTGAGACCAGCAGATGGTGTAATGGTTACATCTCAGGACTCCCATACAGTAGATCATGGTTTGAATCCCAAATTTGGAGGCTTGAAACTCATGCTGGTGCATGTACATGTGTGCCCAAAATCCTAAGAGAAGAATGGAGGAGAAGGGACTGTGGCATGGTCATGGGTGATTTCTTGCATTCTGTCTCTCTGTCTTTCTCTGTCTCCCTGGTGAGCACAAATGTCCTATAGCAAAAACCTCTCAAAAAAAAAAAAATCTTGAAAGAGAGCCATTGTTAGGCTTGACCCTGTAGCTTAGTAGCTAAGGGAACAGGATTCCATATGGCAGTCAGGGTTTGAATCCCAGCCCAGCTGCTTGAAAACTACTCCAGCTGAGTGAGCAGGCATGCCCAAAGTCCCCACAGGATGGAGAAATGGAGAAGGGATTACAGTATGACTATACCTCATTGGGTGTGCTTTCTTCCTTTTCTTTTTCTGGTGAGTGCATGGGCTTTCTGGCAATTTAAAAGAGAGAGAGTGCACCATTGAAATTACCACTACAAGTGAGGGAGGACATGAACAATTAAAGAAGAAAAGTTCCAACACTCATGATTTAATTTTGACATTTCATCATTGTTATATAATTTCTTAATTTATGAGAAGTTTTTGATGAGCAGCCATTATTTTGGGATAAACTTATATTCCACATTGGAAGAAATAAAATAGAAAATGCCTATTATTTTGCAATATTCCCATTTGTTTTGCCAAACACTTAAGATACTAAGAAATAGAGACAATCTATTTGAGGTTTTATCTTATAAAATATTTGTCTAAAATGTTAATCTCAACAAATCTAAAAGAGTAATGTTGAAGATATTTGGACTGGCTCCTGAAAAGCACAACTTCCCCACCATGCCAATCATGGTACTGTGACTGCTGAAGTCAGTGGGAGAGGAAGAGATACTGGAACCACAGGAGAATGGCTTGGATGACCTACCAGTCTATAAGCATGTAGGAGATGAAATTTTCCCCCCCTTTCCCACCTCTACTTCTCCAGAGAGAGAGGAGCGAGCTGCTGAAGGAGTGGAAGCCAATGAAGAATCAGGGTATGGAATACCTGTTCCTGTACCTCCAAAGAGAACAGTTAAAAGGAATATACCCAAGCTGGATGCACAGAGGTTAATTTCAGAGAGAGGGCTTCCAGATTTAAAGCATGTATTTGAGAAGGCACAATTCAAAGATAAAGGTCATTAGGTTGAAGACTTGAAGATGCTAATCAGACACATGGAGCACTGGGCACATAGGCTATTCCTCAAACTACAGTTTGAGGATTTTATTGACAGAGTTGAATACCTGGGAAATAAAAAGGAGGTCTAGACTTGTTTAAAACAAATTTGACTTGATCTCTTTATTTTACATGAAGTTTTTGTTAGCAATAATGACAAAGTAGGGGAAAATAATGGCCATGATGTAGCTGGTACTGAATTAGATCCCTTTTTGACAACCTCATCTGAAAATGAGAAGTTTGCTTCTGAGTGGAGCAGAAGCCTAACAGAAGAGCAACAACAAAGGATTGAAAGAAATAAACAACTAGCCTTGGAGAGAAGACAGGCAAAGCTGTTGAGTCATAGTCAGTCCCAAGGAAATGACACCTTAATGAGTACACCCCGGGTAGAGACAATGGAAGAGGTTAACCCTGGTGAGGACCAAAAGGAGTCAAATGGATTAAATGTAGACATTCTAGACAGTCCAAATAATGATGTTACTGCTGACACAGTAAGTGAAGAGGAAGAATTAAGAGTAGACCAGGTCTACTGGATTAGGTCTGTTAAATGCCCAGTAGTAACTTTATGCTTCATCCAGAAATAGATGATGTTGGATAGTCTTCCTATAAGAGGAAATGTATCTGCAGGTTTGGGCTAAACATGTATTTTTCTCTACTTTGAGTGAAAATATCCTTAAAACATTTGCAGATTCCTGTCTGTCTCTCCAGAGAGTGCATGCACCCTATTGCAAAATCTCTCTAAAAAAAAATTATAAGAAGAATAAAGGCATTTGTTGATCCAGGAATCAAAGGTGAAAAGACAAGTAAACAGAAATTTATTTTGAAATGAATGTTACTTAGTATTCATACATAAATATTTGTGGGCAAAACAGTATAGGAGGAAATTTATAGCATTAAAAGTGTTCTTAGAAGAGAAGAAAGATTTAAAATGAATGATTTAAGCTACAATCTAAAAAGACTAGGAAAGAAAAAACTAAACTCAAAGTAGGTAGCAAATAGGAAGAATTAAAAATCAAGTGTCAATGGATTAGCAGAGAAATAATAGGGAAGATTTTTCTTTGAAGAATTTTATAAAATTAATAATCTTTGGCTGTACTGATCAAGAAATAAGGTATACAAATTACCAATACCAAAAATTTCTCAGGGGTCATCACTAAAAACATTAGAATGGTAATAAGGATATAACCAATTGACTACTTAGTTAAAGTGGGTAAATTCTGTGGAAGACAAAACATATCAAAACTATAAAGAAGAAATTGATTATTTGAATGGTCTTTTTTTTTGGAGAGGTTTTCGCTATAGGCGCGTATGCTCGCCAGACAGACAGAGACATAGAGACAGAAAGTGAGAAATCACCCACCAGAGGGGATGGTCACGCCGCAGTCCCTTCTCCTCCATTCTCCTCTTGGGATCTTGGGCACGCATGCACACGCGCCCGGCATGAGTTTTAAGCCACCGGGTCTGGGACGTGAACTGCGGTCGACTACGTGGGAGTCCAGCCACATAGCCATTACGCTATCTGCTGGTTCTCATGGTCTTACGTTTGCTAAAGAAAGTGAATTTGAAAAACTCTGGGCCCAGATGACTTTACTGGCGAATTCTACCAAGCATTTAAAGAAAAAAATATATTAAGATGCAATCGCTCTCATAGAAAAAATAAAAATAAACTTTATTAAAAAATTTTTTTAGGGACCAGCAGTTAGTGCAATGGCTATGTCGCTGGACTCCCATGTAGTCCACCGTGGTTTGAGTCCTGGACCCACTGTCTTAAACTCACGTCAGGCACGTGGGTGTGCGTGCCCAGGATCGTGAGAGGAGAATAGAGGAGAAGGGATTGCAGCATGGCCATCCCCCCTGGGGGGGTGATTTCTTGCTTTCTGTCTCTCTATCTTTCTGGCGAGCGCATGCACCCTATAGCAAAAACCTCTCAAAAAATTTTTTTAAAAAATAATATCAAGGTCACATCATCTATTTCAGGAAATAGAGGGGAAAAAGGCTCACCAGTTCATTTACTGAGAGTGGTATAAGTTTTTAATATAAAACTTAAGGGAGACATTACAAGAAAAAGGAATTACAGATTAACATCCCTCATGATCATAGGAACAAATATAGTTGACAAAATACTAACCAGTCGAAGACAGAAGTGTATCAACATAGTAATATGCTATATAGGTCATCTTAGGAATGAAAAGTTGATATAATATTATGGTAAAAAAAATTCTTCAACAGAAATGACATTATAAGATTGAAAGAGAAAATAATACTTTTAATAGACAAAAAGTTTTTGCCAAAATTTAATATCCATTTGTGATACAACATCTGAGAAAGCTAGTAAATAGAAAGGAGCTTGCTTAATATGTTGGAACACCTCTATGAAAAACTTCCTGATAATCATTAGGTGAATGATGAAGTAGTGAACATATTCCTTATAAAGTTGGGAACAAGACAATATCTGCTCTTAGGTTTTTTTTTTTTTTAAAACCAACATTTTATTTGCTGCTTTAGGCAACGTATTAAGGCAAATAAGAGCTAACGATTACATAGAAAGAAATGAAATGGTCTTTATAAGTCATTACATAATTGTGTAGATAAAAATATGAAAGAAATTATACAAAAATCTTTAAGAACTAATAATATAACAAGTAACATAATGTAATATATTAAAAGTCATTATATTTTTATATATTAGTGAAAAATTTTAAAGGAATTATTTTACAATGCTCTAAATAATAAAAATGCTTAGGAATAACTCTGCTAAAAACTACAAGATATTTTTGCGAAAAATAAAGAAGACCTAAATACATGGAGAAAAATCATAGCCACAGATGGAAGACCTAATATTGCAAAGATATGTTTTCTCCAAGTTGATATGCAGATTCATCATAACTCAGTGGAGACACCAGAAGGCATTTTTGAGAAATTGACAAGTGATTCTAAAATTAATGTGTAAATGCAAAGAACCTAGACTAGCCAAATCAATTTGGAAAGAAGAAAAATGTTAGGCAACTTACACAACTTAATTTCAAGTATTAATACAAAGCTTCAGTAATCAAGGCAGTGTGGCATTGCTCTTATAGACAAACAAATCTATGGAACAGAAATAGAGTCACACATAACTGATTTTTTGACGCAGGTGTCAAACTAATCCTATGCTGAAGGAGAGTCTTCTCACAACTGAGACTGGGGCAATTGGGTAGCTTTTATGGTGTGAAAAAGATCCTCCACCCATACCTCCCAACAAATACAGGTCTATGGATTATAGGTCTAAATGTAAAATGAAAACTATTAGCTTTGTGAAAAAAACAGAGTTAATTTTTTGTTTGTTTGTTTTTTTTTTTGTCACCTTGATAAAAAGAGTTAATTTTTTGTTTGTTTGTTTTGTTTTTTGTCACCTTGGACTAGTAAAGGGCTTCTTAGAGAGGATACAGAAAACTCTAACCATTAATAAAAAATGATAAATTGAATTTATATGCTTAAAAACTTCTGTCATCAAACTATACCATTATGAAAATGCATTTAAAAAACCCAACTGGAGAATAATAAGTTGCATTTTCACATAATAATGCCTTTAGGAAATATAATAAAATAATGTTCCATTTTTAGTCTGAACAATATATAAACTACTTGAATTCCAGGTATAAACTTCTAATGATGAACTCAAAGGAAAAATAACAAGAATATTTTACCTTACAGTTGTTTGTAGAGACTATAATAAAGATGACAACACTTCCTACTTTAGTAAAGGTATTTTAATGTAAGACTAATTAATTTTTCTCTGGATTTTTAAAGTAACAATTAAAAATGGGATTTCCAAGTCAAGGAAACATGCCTTTGTTTTAAGTTTATTGACTATTCTCAATAGTGCATTTTTTAAAAGTCAGATTGGATTGGGGCAATGAGGAATTCTATAACTGGTCTTTGTTAGTGGCTATTTAAATAAACCTTTAAAAAAAAGTTAAGAATACCGGAATAAAAATTAGGCCATGAATAGCCCCAAATACCATAACAAGAAACATAATCTTAAAAAATGTTCTGAAAATGTATGCTTTAGCTACAGATAAAACACTTACCCCTATTACTGTTGAAACTGCACTTTGTAGCACTGGATAACCTAGCATATATAACGCCTCAATTGATTTTTGGTTTAATGAGGGCTGAGAACTGGAAACAAATGCATAGGAAATGTGTGCGGAAAAATCAAAAGAAAACCCTATACAAATGATAAGATTAATCATGGATATGGAGTCAAGATTGACGTTCCAGAATGCCATGAAACCTGTTACTCCTACAATCACAGAAGCAATAGCAAAAGTTACCCACAAGGAACACATTGGATGAGGAATTAAGAATAAGCTAACAAGGAACATAGCTGCCGATGCTACTATGACATTTCGAATGGTGTTTTCTAATATTGCAGAATACTGATCAAAATATATGAATGCGTGGTTATACACCATTAGGGGAATTTCACACTTTTCAGCTATGCCTCGTAATTGGAGTAACATCAACCTCTTACTGATTGAGGAGGAAATATCTATAGTCTGAATAAAGCCCCGGGAAGAAATGATTTCGTTTGATGATGAAATATTAATATCATATGTAAAAATTGGAAACTGTGTTAAAAAACCAGAAATGCTATTCATAAAAGTATTTTTATCATTAGGATCTTGGTTGTTATTTTTCATATACTGCAAATAAGCTTGTAACCAAAATTCTGTAAGATTTTTATCTATATAGTCATTATTTTTAAAATCATTCATGCATTTTCCCAATTTTTGCCTAACATTTTCATCCCAGTAGTCAACACTTTTGGTAACAATAACCATAACCCTGGGACCATAATGTGAAAAATAGTCCTCCTCCACATTAAAATATGGTCTGATATAGGAATCGTCACTTGCCAAATTTCGAAGGTCTAAACCTTCCTGCACTTGGAGACACCCATATATACTTAATATGATGTATAAAATGTATATCAGCACTACAAAAAACTTGGACTCAGTGCTTGTGAGAAAAGGGCCAAAATAGTCTCTAAAGAACACGTTCATTGGATGGATATGAGCTTCATGTTCTTCTGGTTCAAAGCCAAAGGGGAAACAGCAGAACTTTTTCAGTGAGGAACTTTGTTGTTCGGGAGTCTCTGTCTTTTTCAACCAGCGGAGACAGATTACTTCTCTTTTACCATCCAGAGCCATAAATGCACCGAAACAGGTGATGTTATAAACATAACAAAAGAGCAGGGTTGTTCCAGTATAGATGCAGAAGTACTGTATAGACCTGAAAGAGCTCATAATCCCTGTGTAGAAGGCCAGGATGTTGGTGAGAGTGGTGATTGTAATGGACACAGCCACCTTTGAATAGACATCGGACATCCGTTCTCTTATGTTATCCACAACCCTGGTCTTCTGCCAGGCAGAAATCATAATAAACATGTCATCAACCCCAACGCCTGTTTAAAAAAAAAGAGAGAGGAAGAAAGAGAGGGAAAGGGAGGGAGGGAGGGAGGGAAAAAAAAAAGAGAGAAAGAAACAATTTTCTTACATATTAATAGCCATTAAAAATTAAACAGATTTAAAAAATTAAACATTCAAACCATTTTCTTTTTTCATCACTTAAGGTCTTATTTCCCTTGGTCAATCTCTGTCTAGATACTACCTTTTTAGTGATATTTTCTCTGGCTGCCTATGAATTCACAACAGAATCATTCCTTCCTCTATAATAAGTCTTTGGTATATACTATTACTTGTACTAGCACAGCATACTCTAGTCCTAATATCCACTTTGATTGTTCTAATAAAAAGATAAAAAAAAAAAAAGCTGGCTGACTGGGTGTTAGCCAAAGAAGCATTAACAATTAATCTTTCATTCTAATAGATTGCTTAAGAGATAATTTTCTAAGCCATTTTACACTGATGTACAAACACTTCTAGGTCACACCTCTGTTGCTTAAAATATAAACAGAATTTATGTGTTCTGCGTTTAGCATCTAGCTGTCTCTGTAGTACGACTTAGAGGTTCCAAACAGTTAATAGACACACACACACACACAGGCATATATGCACAGATGTAGCTTTTCTGCTAGTCTGTTTTTGATTACTAGAATGCTGTTATTCACCCTTGTCCAGGTTAACAAGCTCATTACAACGCAAGTACTCCTGAGATCAGACATATGCACCAAAGTAATTCATAAGAATCCTTTACATATCAATGCCTACAAGATAATTAATTCCTTTCCACAACGAGATTTCATGATTGGGTTGGAATAGAGATAACAGGAGAATATTTGAGGGGGACCAGCAGATGGCATAATGTTTACATTGCTGGACTCCAATGTAGTTGACCGTGGTTTGAGTCCTGGACCTGGCAGCTTAAAACTCACACCAGGCACATGGGCGTGCATGCCCAAGATCCCAAGAGGGGAATGGAGGAGAAGGGATGGTTATCCCTCCTAGGGGTGATTTCTTGCTTTCTGTCTCTCTGTCTCTCTGGTGAGCACACATGCCCTATAGCAAAAATCTCCCCAAAGAAATATTTGAAGTCACCATTGGGCAAAAGGATTATAAAGAAAAGAGGCTAGAAAAGACAGCATGAGCATGTTGTGGATAAATTTCACATCCCTCAAACTTTCTGCAAGAATGGACATTAATTTCACTCATGTATGCCTTTGTTTCCATGTATATTGCAACAAGATCAGTAGTCATGTATTGTTTAATGATGAGGAAACGTTCTGAGAAAAGCAGTTTTGTCATTGTGTGAACATCATGGAGTGTATTTACACAAACCTAGATGGTATAGTCTACTACACACCTAGGTTATATAGTATAGCTTATGGATCCTGGGCCATAAACCTATACAGTATGTAACAACACTGAATACTGAAGGCAACAGTGGTCACACGTTTGTCTAAGCATAGAAAAAGTACAGTAAAATACATTATAAAAGAAAAAATGGCACATTTGTAGAGGACACTTATCATGAATGAAGCTGGCAGGATTGGAAGTTACTCTAGGTGAGTCAGTGAATGAGTGTGAAGGCCTAGAATGTTACTGTACACTACTGTGGAATTTATAAACACTATATACTTAGGTTACACCGAACTTGTCAAAAAGATTTTTTCTTGCATCAATAATAAATTAACCTTAGCTTATTATATTTTTATTTAATAAACTAGAATCATTTTAATATTTTTATTTTCTTGAATTTACACTTAGCTTAAAACACAAACACACTGTGCAGCTGTATGAAAGTATTTTCTTTCTATATATTTCCTTATTCTGTTTAAAATTTTTTGAGTTAAAATTTTTTTACTCCTTATACTTTTGTTAAAAATTATGACACACACATGCACTTCTGCCTAGGCCTACACAGGTTCAGAGTTATATCACTATCTTCTACTTTCCCACATTGTCCTACAGGAAGACCTTTACGGGCAGTAACACACATGGAACTGCCTCCTTCTGTGATAACAATAATTGCTGGACTATCTCATGAAGGACCTGCTTGAGGCTCTTGAGGAGGTGTCACTCTTCAGAAATAAGTGGTTTGCTTTTTCATTTTTTGCCGCAATATCTGCTTGTAAGCAGATAATCTACCATGGACATTTCCTGCTATTAACAAAAACCTTTCAATGGTGGGAGTCCATGTTTTCAGACTTTTTAAGGAGCTTACTGAGAATGGTAAAACCTTCTAAACCCTTCATTGAGAATTTTCTTGGTTGATTGTTTCTCTTTTGCCGTTTCCTCTTTCCACTTACTCAGTTATGTGTTCCTGTTCCAGTTCCAATAACTCTTCATTAGTCAGATCTTCAGGAACCACTTCTAGGAGCTCTCAGTGTCATCCTTATTTACACACAGGTTAAAGTTGTTTGCCATCAATCACAGCCTTGCTGATTTTTGCAGCCTGCTCATCTTTGGCAAATTCTTTGAAGTCATGGGTGGACCTCTTTTGTCTTTTTTCATGTCCCATTCATATACTCCTTGGTGACATCATCTCAAGTTCAAGCAAAGTTCTTCATGTAGTCATAAGTGTTTTAATCCTTTTAGAATTCCATCAGTTTCTGGGACCAGCAGTTAGTGTAATGGCTATGTTGCTGGACTCCCATGTAGTCGTCTGTGGTTCAAGTCCTAGACCCGGTGGCTTAAACTCACAACGGGCGCGTGTGCATGTGTGCCCAAGATCCCAAGAGGAGAATGGACGAGAAGGGATTGCAGTATGGCCATCCTCCCAGGGAGTGATTTCTCGCCTTCTCTGTCTCTCTGTCTTTCTGGTAAGCACAGGCATCCTGTAGCAAAAACCTCTCCAAAAAAAAAAAAAATTCCATCAGTGTCTTCCTTAGTTGCAGCAACAGACTGGGCAAAAGTTCTCCTAGGGTAGTGGGCCTTAAAACCTGTTAAAACGTCTTGATCCATTGGCTGGATCAAAGTTATGCTGTCTGGAGAAAAAACACAACTTTGGTTTTGGGATAAAAATCACTAATAAAAGGAAGATGCGAGGGAGCATTATCAATAATTAGTAAAATCTTGATAGCCATGTTATTCTCCAAACAGTACTTCTCCATGTTGTTGGCATAACAGTACAGGAGGGCATCTTGGAAGATGTACTGGGTCATCCATGACTTCTTATTGCTTCTATACTGCACAGTATATTTACTGAAGTGCTTGAAGGTTCTTAGGTTCTTACTGTGCCAGATCATAAATGGTCTCAGTTTGTAGCCTGCAACATTGCTCCTAATCAAGATGGTTATCCTGTCTTTAAATGCCTTGAACCCTGGCATTGACTCGACCTTGTTAATGGATGAAAGTCTTTTCAAGCATCCATTTCCAGTATCGAGGTTTTAACCATAATGTCAAACTGTTCTGACAAGCGATTTTCTTCCACAGAAAACTTACCTAGAATTTCCAAAAATTCTTGAACTGCCTTCATTATCATCACTTGCAGATTCACTCATCACTTTCACATTATGTAATGAATAATGAGTCTTGAATATTTTATTATTAATTATTATTTTTTTAGTTAGAGGGTATATGCACTTACTGAGGGGAAGAGGAAAAAAAATAAAAGAAAGCATCCCCTGGGACCAGCAGTTAGCATAATGGCTATGTTGCTGGACTCCCACGTAGTCGACTGCTGTTCATGTCCTGGACCCGGTGGCTTAAAACTCACGCTGGGCGCGTGTGCGTGCGTGCCCAAGATCCTGGAACGGAGGAGGAGAAGGGATTGCGGCGTGACCATCCCCCCTGGGGGGTGATTTCTCGCTTTCTGTCTCTCTGTCTCTCTCTCTCTGTGGCGAGCGCACATGCCCTATAGCGAAAACCTTTCAAAAAAAGAAAAAAAAAAAAAGAAAGCATTCCCCACCGGGAATGGCCATGTCTCAATCCCTTTTTCTCCTTTTGAGATTTGGGGCACACTCACACACATGTCCAGCAACTGGGTCTAGGATTCAAATCACAGTTGGCTATGTAGGGTAAGTCACTTAAACCACAGTGTTACCAGCTGGCCCAAGTCTTGAGTCATTTAAGCCCAGGGCTAGCAATAAATTCAATATCATAGTTGGGTCCAACCTTTTCTTCCAATATTATAAATATCCTCTTTGTTTTGGCTGTGATCATTATGGTGCTGAGAGAGATCCACTTCTGTGTCTGATCGTCAGCTGAGGCCATTAGAAGTTTTTCCATATTTAACCTAAAATTTTTGTTAGTTGATTGCCTTCCGTTAAGTAGATTCTTTTTTTTTTTTTTTCTTTTTTTGGAGAGGTTTTTGCTATAGGGCATGTGCGCTCGCCGGAAAGATAGAGACAGAGACACAAAAAGCGAGAAATCATTCCCCGGGGAGATGGCCACACCGCAATCACTTCTCCTCTGTTCTCCTCTCGGGATCTTGGGCATGCATGCACATGCATCGTGCGTGAGTTTAAGCCACTGGGTCCGGAACTCGAACCGTGGTTGACTACGTGGGAGTCCAGCGACATAGCCATTATGCTAACTGTTGGTCCCTCAAGTTATGTACTTTCCAAAATATAAACTCCTTTTTTTCTCATGCTTAGTGTAAAATAAATTCTGAAAGTACAAAGAAAAATAGGAAAGAACTGTAATTCCATCCAGGTGTAATCCTTGCTAACATTTTGCCGTACATCTATCCAGAATTTGTTCTGTTCAAATATACAGATATAACTATTGCTTTATTTCCAACATTTTGCTTTATAACTAGAAATTTTTATTTAATATTACATACTTATTTTTAAAGACTGAATATGGCATCAGTGTTTTCATATGCTATCTTTAGTTTGACCAGTCCCATATTGATATGGAATTAGATTGTCTTCAATATTTTCCTGTTCTAAATCATAATAAAATGAACACACTTGTTCAGGGACCAGCAGTTGGCGTAATGGCTATGTCGCTGGACTCCCATGTAATCGACTGCGGTTCGAGTCCTGGAACTATTTTAACTATTTATTCATTTATTTTTATTTGGTGATAGGGTGCATGCACTTGCTGGAGAGAAACACAGAGAGAGAAAAAATGAGAAATTACTCCCCCAGGTAGGATGGCTATGCCACAATCCCTCCTCCATTCTCCTCTCAGAATTTTAGGCACACATGCACGTGAGTCCAGTGTGAATTTTAAGCCACCGGGTCCAGGATTTTAACTGCAGTTGACTGACCATGTGGGAGTCTAGCACCTTAACCACCATGCCATCTGTTGGCCCCTCCCCTGCCTGTTTAAACCACTTAAGAATACTAGATTTAGATTTTTCTACTTCTAAAGATAAATAATTCAATTTGATATTCTTTTTTCCTAATATTTTATAGATTTGTAAAGCCACCTAAATACTTTTCCTTCCATTATCTACCCACACCCTCACACAAAGCATATCCTCATAGTTTGTTTTACTCACCTAAAATAAGAAATGGTGAATTTGCAACTATGATCACAAATGGCACCCCAATGTATAACATCAGGCCAAAGCTGCTCACCACTGCCAACATAGCAGAAATCACTCCAAAGATTGCAACCCATATTTTGTTTTGTGCACAGTTACACCTGTAAATTTGGAGGGAAAAATCATGGAATTTGTGGTGGTAGCTTCCATACTAAAATTCTATCAATTGATAACATTCTTAACATGGATACCTATTCATATACTACTGGGGCAATAATTTCCACACTTGTCTACTGGGAAACTTTAATTCCCAGGCTCTATTCCAGACCAACTGGAAAAAAAAGGGGGGAGGGAACAGAAAGTTTAAGAATCTATGTTTAGCAACTCTTCTGGCTGACTCTTGTGTAGGTAGCCAAGCAGTAATCCTAGTGACTAGCATTTCAGAACCACAACAATTTACAATACTGGAGATGGTTAATTCCACTTTGATCTATAGAAGGGTGTGAATGAAATGTAACAGGTCATAGAGGGCAAACTGTAACATAGAAACTTTTTGGTTTTTTGACTTAGGGCACATTTGCTTGCTTGAGAGAGACAGTAAGAGGAAGAATGAGAAATTGTTCTCGAGGGGCTTTGGCACACTGCAATTCCTTGTCCTCCTGAGATTTTGGGCAAGCACACACATGTGCCTAATATGATTTTCAAGCCTCTAGATCTGGGACTTGAGCTATATTCGACCCTGTGGGAGTCCAGTACCTTAACCATCATACCACCTGCTGGCCTAAAACTCATCTTACAAACACAACACTAAGTAGCTCCTTTATTTCAAAGCTAGTTCAATGTGTATTGTGGTAGACAGAAAATTAGTCTTATTTTAAATCATTTTTGGGATTCTTCTCTACTGGTGAAGTGGAAAAGTACCAAATCTGAAAAAGAAACAAAAAAAACCCCACCAAAACCCACCCTGAAATGTACTACATTTTGAATGATCCAATCTGTGCCTGTTTCCTTGTCAGACCAACACAAATAGGAATACACATGAAACATTTTAAAGTATGATTCAATGCTTTACCTACTGAACAATCACAAGGCTGTATTTTACAATGCTGGCTGCAACCTCTGGGTTTAGATGTTCCTGGCTAGAAACTGTTTCAAAACAAATGACTGGTACCTGCCTTCCAGATACTTCAGTATGGGACAGAAACTAAATTTGGAATTCAAGTCTAGGAGAGGCAACTAAGAAACTGGAACTACTTTCTTCAAAACAGAAGGAACATGACACAGAAGATCTTCAGATACGATCACATTTAAATAGCTAAAATTTCTTACTAATAAAATTCCTACACTATGGCTTATTTTACTTTTTCTCAACTGCTGGTGCTATGAATTAAATTCAAGGTCCCAAATCAACACACACATATAAATTCCAGAGAAAAAGTAAATTGCCTTGTTCTATAAAATTTTATCATAATGAATACTTTCTCAAAACAAAAATACTGCTTTATAGGAGTTTAAGATAGAAAGGGAGGGACCAGCAGATGGCGTAATGATTATATTGCTGAACTCCCATGTAGTTGACTGTGGTTCAAGTCCTGGACCCAACTGCTTGAAACTCACTCCAGGTACATGTGGGTATGTGCCCAAAATCCCAGAAAGAGAATGGAGAAGGGATTATAGCATAGCCATGTACCCACGGGATTTCTCACTTTCTGTCTCTCTCGTGAGCCCTATACCAGAAATCTCTCATTAAAAAAAAAAAAAGGAAAGAAAAAGAAAGGGAGATGGGGTCAGCAGATGGCCTAGTGGTTATGTTGCTGGACTTCCGCATGGCTGACTTTGGTTCTAGTCCTGGACCTGGTGGCTTCATATTCAAGCTGGGCGTATGTGTGTGTACCCAACATCCTAGGAGGATGGAGAAGGGATTGTGGTGTGGCCATTTCCCTAGGGGTGATTTCTCACTTTCCCTCACTGTCTCTGTCTCTCTCTTAGCACATGTGCCCTAAGGCAAAAATCTGTCCAAAAAAACACAAAAAGATAGGAAGATAAACTTTGAAATAGAAGGATTACTGAGGTTAGAAGGATTACTGTGACTAGTTGCTGTGTTGACTTTCTCTAAATGACCTTTTTTTAATGTTCGATAGACAATAGAAGGGACAATTTAAAAGTAGAACACTATAGGAATTTGATGAATAAACTTGTAGATGCTCCAGTACCCAGGAAGGACCTTGGTTTAAGCAGTTCATCAGAACCACCTGGGGACTCTTGGAACTTTTGGTTTCCTGGAACCCAGCTTTCCAGGTTCTGCTCCAGTGGATTTATAGTGAAAGTACAGAATCCATCGGTCTAAAATTGTCCTGTGATTCTAATATGCAGGCAGATTTGGGCAGCAGTGGTAGTAAAACAGCCAGTTTTCTGAATTTTTTATTTACTAAGCAGGGATCAGCTAAATTTGAAATCGTTACACTTAGAAAATGCTGTATATACTTGATGAGGGATCCACATCTTATTTGAAAAGTAACAATGCTTCTCATAAGTAATTAGCTTATAATATATTTGAGAAGGGAAAGGATTCCAGATTTTATCAGAAGTTCATCTGATATTTGGTATAAGCTTAGTTATTTTCAGAAACTCAGGCAAGGGGTCAGCAGGTGGTATAGTGGTTGAGGGGCTGGACTCCCACATGGCCTACCACGATTCAAGTCTTAGACCTGGTGGCTTGAAATTCATGCCGGGTGTGTGTACATGTATGCTCAAAATCCTTAGAGGAGAAGGGATTATGTTATGGGCATCCACCCTGGGATGGGGGTGATTTCTTGCTTTCTGTCTCTCTGTCTCTCCACTGAGTGCATGCGCCCCATAACAAAAGTATAAATAAATAAATAAATAAATAAATAAATAAATAAATAAAGAGAAAAGCAATTCTGAAATACTTTGGAAGCTCAATATACCACTACTTGCTTGGGCTATAATAAGATTTAACTTGGAGTACAAACTTTTGAAAAAGTCTTATTCAAATGGCTTCACTGCAAGACAATAAATATAGAACCTAAAATATATGTTCAACTAAGGGTTCCAGTATGAGGTAAATGTGCGTATGCAAAGAACCAGTGTACATGTGTATGAAACAAGCGGGATAGGAATATCTTAGAGACTATTAGGAACCTCTACCCAGAACACAGATAAAAGACCCTCAGTGATTAAGGAGGGGGACAGAGAAGTGTTCTAAGAACTTAGAAGAGCAGAAGGATCAGTTTTATATCCAAGCCAGAGAAGGAATACATCAGACCATTATGGCAGCATACATGAGGATTTTCCTATTCCTTTTCTTCTGCTCTTTGAGCATGCTCCAAAACACAAACCAGCTCAGCAAGATGGAGAGGAAAAGTGATAGAAGTCTGGCAAGTGCTCTTTACCCCTTTAAGGACTATCCCATGTAGCATGGTCTGCTAAAAGAGGTGGGAAAAAACCCTATAGCTTCAAGTCAAGTTACTACTTTTATTTATTATATGGACATTTTAATTCTGACTGGAGGACGTTGTCTTAAGAATGACCACAAAGTCATAGGGCCAGCCCGCGTTTTCATGGGGCAGAGGAAGAATTTGCTCTACCTTCAAAACTGAAAGAAGACAAAGGAAGACAAAAATAAAGTTGCTTCAAGTTATACCTCATGAGCCTTTTGTGTTTAGTGTATTGGTTACAAAGGCATAAAAAAATTTGAAAGACAATATCAATCATGTTCTAATTGCCTTTAATACAGACTTTATGCATTATTTTTCTTAATCATTTATAAAGATAAGCAAGAAATGGTTATACATTCACATCTTCGAAAATAACTATTTAGTAGAAAACTTTTTTAAACCAATTATAGTATCTTGTAACTTCCATACTAAATTAAAGAATGTTTTGCTACTAACTTTAACAAAAAGTTCATGGAAAATTCATACTTTCAAAAAACTTCATATGGGGACCAGCAGTTGGCTTAATGGCTACGTCACTGGACTCCCATGTAGCTGACCATGGTTTGAGTCCTGGACCCTGTAGCTTAAACTCACGCCAGGCGCGTGTGCGTGCGTGTCCAAGATCTCGAGAGGAGAATGGAGGAGAAGGGATTACGGGCATGGCAACCCCTCTGGGGGGTGATTTCTTGCTTTCTGTCTGTCTCTGTCTTTCTGGTGAGCACACACACCATATAGCAAAAATCTCTCCAAAAAAAAAAAATCCAAACTTCATATGAGCCAGCAGATGGGTTACATCACTGGGCTCCCACATGGCTGACTACGGTTCAAATCCTGGACCTGGTGGTTTGAAACTCACACTGGGTGCGTGTTTATGTGTGCCTAAAATCCAGAGGAGAATAGAGGAGAATGGATTGCAGTATGGCCATCCTCCCTGGGGGGTGACTTCTTGCTTTCTCTCATCTCTCAATATATTTCTCTCCTTCCCTGCTGAGCACATGCTATAGGAAAAATATCTCTTAAAAAAAAAGAAACCCAAAAAACAAACAAAAAACCCACAAAGAACAAACTTTATATGGGTTTAAAAATGTTTTAGTCCCAAAATAAACTCCTAACTTTAATTCTATTTTTCATGAACTTTTTAAAATCCCCTCTTACAATCTTTGTGGCTCCTTCTACATCTAAATTCTGTTTTTTGCTGACATCATAGTTTAGTTTTTGGATCACAAGAGTTCATTTAATCATTGATGCACTGTGTAAAGTAAAAAAAATATATGCAAAAATAAAGCTCACCAAAAAACTAGACTTAGTTTCTTCTAACATTTACCTGAGATGATCAGTTCTTTAGAATTGTCTCCAAATCAGAAGTATACCTCTGAATTATCTGTATGTGTCCTGGATTCGCTGAGTCAGATTTTTAAAGTCCGTTGATAACCATTTTGTCTATTTGATGTCATTGTTTAGCATCTTTGAGAAAAAAGTTCTGTCATCCCCTTCTCTCCACAAAAAAGAGACTGAGAGGGAGATCAAAGTGAAAGAGTGGAAGAGATGGGTCAAAGAAGTTACAGGCACATTAGAAAATACTTAGTGATAGGGCTGGCAGGTGGCATTGTGGTAAAGGGCCCTGGACTTGAACATGGCCAACTGTGGTTCGAGTCCCAGACCTGATGGCTTGCTTTCTCACTTTCCCTCTCCCTCTCTCTCTCTTGCTCTGTCCCTCTCTGGTCAAATTAAAATTAATTAATTAAGTAAGTAAGTAAATTAAATTAAATAATTCTTTTTTAAAAAAGAAAATACTTAGTGATGAATGAAAACAAACATACACCTACTGTAACTTATAAAATGCAGTGACAACAGTGCTCAGAAAAAAATACCTGAAAATACTAACATGAAAACAGAAAAAAGAGGGGCTAGCAAAGTGGGGTAGTGGTTAAAGTTCTTGACTTCTACGTGGTCAAATGTAGTTCGAGTCCTGGACCTGGTGATATGAAACTCACACTGGGTGTATGTACGTGCATGCCCCAAATCCCAGGAGAATAATGGAGGAGAAGGAATGTGGTGTGGCCATTCCCTCTGGGAGGCAATTTCTTGCCTTCTCTCTCATTGTCTGTCTCTGGCAAGCATAGGCACCCTACAGAAAAACCTTAAAAGAAAAAAAGAAAAGAGATCTCAAATAAATATCCTAGCATAGCACCTTGTGGAACTGGAAAAGGAATTTAAAAAACCCAAAAAAACATAAAACAAAAAAACAAAACTATCAGAGTGACTTAGTCTGTGAGTTATTATAAGAAAATACCTTAGACTGGGTGATAAATAAACAATGGAAACTTATTTCTTATAGTTCTAGAGGCTGGAAAGCCCAAGATCAAGGTGCCAGCAGACAAATCATCTAGTGAGAGCTCAATCTTTCATAGATGGTGCCTTCTTTCTGTATCCTCACGTGGTATAAGGGGCTAACAAGCTTTCTTGGAATTCTTTTATAATGGAATTAATCCTATTCTAATCACCTCCCAAATGTTACACTTCTTAATACTATTATACTGGGGATTAGATTTTCACATAGGAGCTTTGGAATGATCATATGAACCATAGCAAGAAGGAAAGAAATAATAAAATTAGAACAGAAATAGAGACTAGGAAAATGAGAGAATCAATGAAACCAATAGTTGGGTCTTTGAAAAGATCAACAAAACTGACAAAACTTTATCTAGAATGATAATGAAAGACAAACAGTAAAGTCAGATAATAAAGTGAATCTATTACTACTGACCTTATAGAAACATGAAATTATGAGAGGATGTGAGAGGACTTCCAAAAATTCGTGGAAAATTGAATTAAAGTATGATTGTATTTTGTTGAAACAAATATTGAAATCCATGCAGTGTTTTCATAATATGCATTTTCCATGAACTCTTTGAAGACCCCCTCATACTATCAACAACTCTATACCGAATATCGTATAACCCAGATGAAATGCACAAATTTCTACAAACACACAAAACTGACTTAAGATGAGAGGAAATCTCAGTATGTCTGCAAAATGTATAATAAAAAGATTGGATTAGTAATAAAAAAACTCACAATGAAGAAGAGTCATGAACCACCAGATGGTTTCACTGGGAAGTTCCATCAAACATCTAAAGGGGAATTATCACTAATTCTCAAGCTCTTTCAAAAAATTGGAGGAAATACTTCCTAATTCACTCTATGAGATCACCATTACATTGATACTAGCACCAGATAAAACCATCACAAGAGAAGAAAACGACAGTTGCAAAAGTCCTTAGCGGACCAGAAGTTAGCGTAATGGCTGTCGCTGGACTCCCATGTAGTTGACTGCTGTTAGAGTCCCAGACCCGGTAGCTTAAACTCACACTGGGTGCATGTATGTGCCCAAGATCCTGAGAGGAGAATGGAGGAGAAGGGATTGGGGCATGGCCATCCCCTAGGGGGTGATTTCTCACTTTCTGTCTCTCTGTTTTTCTCTGTCTGGCAAGCACACGTGCCCTATAGCAAAAACCTCTTAAAAAAAAAAAAAAAAAAAAAAAGTCCTTAGCAAATACTAGCAAACACAACTCAGTTATGTACAAGGCCACTAGGTGGTGTGGTGGTTAAGGCGATAGACTCCTTCATGGGCCAACTATGGTTTAAGTCCTAAACCCTGTGGCTTGAAAATCATGCCAGGCCTGGTATATGCGTGCCCCAAAATCCTGAGAGGAGAGGAAAATGGAGGAGAAGGGATTGCAGTGTGGCTCTTCTCCCTGGAAGGTGACTTCTTACATCCCCTCTTTCTGTCTTCAGTGAGCATGCATATCCTATGAAAAATAATTATTTATATACACACACACCACAGACAAGTGGGATTTATCCCAGGAAAACACAGGTGGTTCAAGAAAGGAAAAATGAATCTAATACACTACATTAATAGCACAAAAGAAAACAACCACATGATCATCTTAGTAGATATAGAAAAGGCACTTGACAAAATCCAACCCTCAACACCCAAAAACTAAGAATAGAAGGAAAATTGCTTAACATGACGAGGGCATTTATGAGTCACAATCTAATGTCATACTCAAAGGTGAAAAACAATAGTTTTTCTTCAAGAATATCCACTTTCAGCATTGATATTTAACATCATACTGGACGTTCCAGCCAGAACAATTAGATAAGAAATAGAAATAAAAGGTGCCTGTATTGGAAAAGAAAAAATAGCTAAGCCATCTCAGATTACATAATCTGATGTATGAAAGTTCCTAAGAATTCACAAAAATACTAGAATACACAAATTTGTAAAGCTGAAGGATACAAGGTTAACACACAAAAATGAGTTTCTGCATATGTACAGTAAACAATCCCAAAAGAAAATTAAGAAAGCAATTCCATTTAAATAGCTCTAAAAGAGTAAAATACCTAGGAAAAAATTTAACGAAGGAACCAGAAGATGGTGTACTGGTTACATTGCTGGACTCCCACATAGTTGACTGTGGTTTGAGTCCTGGACCCAGAGGATTGAAACTCACTCTGGGTGTATGCATGTGCATGCCCAAAATTCTGAGAGAAGGATGGAGAAGAGGGGATTGCCACATGG
The DNA here is from genome assembly GCF_000334495.1 of Tupaia belangeri chinensis. NCBI lineage: Eukaryota > Metazoa > Chordata > Mammalia > Scandentia > Tupaiidae > Tupaia > Tupaia belangeri. The sequence goes on from NW_006159427.1 coordinate 5,357,087, forward strand.
CCATTCTCCTGGCAGGTGAACACAAGCACCCTATAACAAAACCTTTCTTAAAAAAAATTAACCAAGGGGATGAATGACTCATACACTGAAAACTGCTAGACATTGCTGAAAGAAACTAAAGAAAACCTAAATTGTGTAAAGATCCTTAGTTTAATGGCCAGGAGGCTTGCTAAAATGTCAGTCCTACCCAAAGCAATCCCTACCAAAATTCCAATAGCCTTTTTTTTTTCCTTTTTTTCCTTTTTTAGAAATGAAGAAGCATATCTCAAATTCAAATAGAACTGTAAGGATCCTTGGTTGAACAAAATAATTCTGAAAAAGAGCAAAATCAAGAATGTTTTACATTGGCCATCTAAAGGAATGAGGTTCCGATACATACTACAAGGTGGATGAACCTTGAAAAATTATGCTAAGTGAAATAAACCAGTCACAAAAGTACAAATATATTTCACATATATGAAATCTCTAGATTAGGCAGATTCATAGAGACAGAAAGCAAAGATTAACCGGGACTGAGCAGGGATTAATGTAATGGTTGCAGAGTTTCTGTTTGGGGTAATGGAAAATATTTGGAAACAGTTGTGATGGTTGTATAATATCGTGGATGTAATTAATGCTGTTGAATTGTACACTTAAAAATGGTTAAAGTGGCATATTTTATGTTATATTTTTATACATACTTTACCACAATAAAATATTTTTTAAAGAGATTTTAAAAACTAGGGGCTGGCCCATGGTGCATCAGTAACATAATGCTCTATGATACTGGACACACATGGGAAGGTCTCAAGTTCACATCCTGAGACCTCCCTATGTACTCTGGGCATACGTGTGCCCTGACTGGCTGAGGCTCGGGGTGGATTGTGGTGTAAAGACCCCGTTGGGGATGACTGTGTGTCTCTCTCTCTCTCTTTTATGGAAGAAATAAGTAAATAAACTTATGAAAACTAATAAAAGTATTTTTACCTGTAGCATGATAACACAGCAAATAGTATGATTAGAATGTATGCCCAGTGAAACAAAGGAATCACTGTCATAGATGTTGCCTCAAATTCCAGTTGTCTGGAAAGGGATGTAAAGTAGACCACCTGCCACAAAAATATACTCACATAAGTAACTATTAATTTCAATATTTGTGTGTGAGTTACAAACTCTATATACATAATATGGATTGTTTCTAAAACGTGTAAAAATTCAGTAAAAGATCAGCATATGTGGATTATGATTTTCCAGGTTTGTGTAAATACATTCTATGTTGTTTGCCCAAGGGCTGAATCACCTAAATTGTTTCAGAAACTATCCCCTTTGTTAAGGGACGCATGACTGTGTTAGTAGGTTGCTGTGCTGACAATTATTAAACAGCTAACATGTGCCTCACACCAACTAGGTGGTTTATATGCAAGGAGTCTTCAAAAGTTCGTGGAAAATCTGTATTCTGAAAAAATGAATGGATTTCAAAAATTTTTTTTACAGAAATAAACTAATATTTTAATTTTATTTTCCACAAACTTTTTGAGTTCCTTAATAACTAACTTGAAAAATGCTGAGCTAGTTATCTTCTTAAATAATACCATAGAACTGTTAATGAGAGATTTATTTGTTTTTTAATTACAGTGAGCTCCAAACAAGTTTTGGGACTCCCAGAAACCAGCAAAGATTAATTAAGAATTTCAAATTTGGTTAGAAAACCGAAACTCAAAATTAAAGATAAGGATCAATATCTGTACTGAACAGACCTGTCTAGGGGGACATAGGATTGTGTTATTGACCGAAATGTTACCAAGGATTTAAGATTTGTAGGCATCCTTCGGTGTTAAGAAAGTAGGGTTAAGTACCAAATACCGTAGAGCACAGCCAGCCTTGAGTCAAGGATCCCACAAGTGCACCTAATTCAGCCCTCCCGCTGTCTCCCGGCCTCCGCGCTATCTCCAACTGCCAGGTACCTTGATTTTTTCCAAGGCCAGGCTGGCCATAAGTCTGTTAATGTGGTCCAGGAACTGGATCAGCCACTGCTTGCTCTGCTCTTTGTCCACCTGCTGCTCGGACTTCAGGAAGTACACCAGCCTCATGGCTTTGGCCTGCAGGATAAGCTTGCCCATTCCCACCATCTCACCCAAGCTGGTTCCTCCCAGGGAGCCGACCAGGTGGACCAGCTGGCCCTTGTGGCTGTAGATGGGGAAGGTGAGGTTCCTCAGGTAGAGCGTTTTGTCCAGCTGCCAGGCGCGCAGGAGCGGGTTGGGGGGCACGCAGGCGGTCATGTACTTGGCGCACACCTGACTGAAGACGATCTTGGTGCCATTATGCACTGCATACAACGTCTGCACGGCCCTGTCCAGTTTGCTTATTTCTCTAAAGATGTCTTGTTCCAGTACCGTGTCGAAGCGGGAGATCACCAGAATGGAGGCGAAATTGTACTCGCTGCTCCTCCTGGAGGCGGAGAAGCTATAGGAGTCGTTGGCGAGAAAATGCTCCTGCACAAAGCGCCGCTCCGCCTTGGCCGGGCTCGCGATTGGGGTGTACTGCTCCTCCAGGTCTTCTTCCTCATGCGGGAGGAAGATGAAGCCAGTGCCGAGGACGGCCGTCAGCACCATAGGCACCAGCAGGAAGACCCAGGGGTACGACCCTACCACCCATCCCAGCCGCTGGAAGGCGCGGGAGAGCGGCGCTTCCAGGCAGTCGGTTTTGCAGCGGTTCCCGGTGACAACCTCGGGCACTACAGGTTCCAATTCTGACTCTTGTGCGACTGAATCCGGTTTCCCAGACTGCTTCGACTCCAACTCCTGTATTACTGACAGTTCCCGCTCTCTGGGCTGCCCTTCCTGTCCCTGAAAAGACGACGGCCACCGGCCATCGAGCGGCGCTGACAGGGGCGGTGGCGCCGTCTCTGAGTCGGACCCCTGCCTCTCCTCTGGCCCCCGCGCCGCGCTCCTCTGAGACTCCGGTTTCGGAGACACTGCCTCTG
>NW_006159427.1:5360328-5364425 GCF_000334495.1 Tupaia belangeri chinensis
GCAATCTCAGGTAAGGCTTTGTGGGCCTGATGCACTTGGCGGAGTTACTGTCCTGTCTTTGCTAGGAACCGATATAAACGAAAGTTCTCCTTGTACAGAGTTAGAATACGTGGGATACGTGGGATGAAAAAAAAAATGTTTAAACTGTCCCGCTCAAAGAAGTCCATATATCCATATAGCAGGGAGATTGGAACGTTAGAGCGGATTTATCATGTAGGACTTGCCCATTCACTCTGTCCAGAAGGCACTTCTTTCGCTCTTCTCCCTAAACTAGACATTCCAGTGGGAAACTTCTGCCATGGAACCAGGATCCTAACTGCAATGGGTGTAATTAAATCTTCGGGTGACAGGAGTCAAGTCACTAAAGATAAATTAAAATAGGTGTGGTTACCATAGTGGATAAGCAGAAAAAAGGCAGAATAGACTTCAAAGTCAGAACAGTCTGACTTGCAGAAACCTATGACATTGATTATCATATTTCCCTAAAAGATGAATACATAGGCAGTTCCTACAGTTTAAATATGTGACCCAAAATTTATGTGTCAAGCCATTGTAATGGAATTAGAAGGGTGAAAACCTGATCTAATTATGGTGTCAATGGGTGGGGCCTTTGGGAAGAGATTAAAATTAAGGTTATTGCTGTGAAGAGGGAGGCATGTCCCCATTATCAATTCTGAATAAACCTTTGTGTTTATAAATCACCCAGTCTCAGGTATTTCTGTTAACAACACAAAAATGAACTAAGACAGTAGTCTACTAAATTTTTAAAAATTGATATGTATTTATGCATTATTTTAGGCTTTTTGCTATAAGGTTTATGCACTCACTAGAGAGAGACAGAGAGAGGGAAAGTGAGAAATCACTCTGGGAAGATGGCCAAGCCGCAATCCCTTCTCCATTCACCTCTTGGGATTTTGGCATGCACACATACCTGCTGTGATTTTCAAGCCACCAGGTCCAGGACTCCCACTGTGGGTCAGCCATGTGGGAATTCAGTGCCTTAACCACCATCCCACCTGCTGGGCATGTCTACTAAATTTGTATTTGATCTGTGTAAGTGGAAATTCTAAGTCAAGTTTACAAATGTCTAACTTAAAAATAGAAAGTTATAGTCCCCTAGTGACTTCTGAGACTTCAGTCAATTTACAGACCCAGAACCTTTAAATGAAACGGAGGCTGGTCTTCTTGGACCCCAGCACCAACAGCAATTTGTACTATCAACCTTTCTTCTGTCTCCAAAGAGATTTATGCGGTTTTACTAGGGTTACTATGCATTTGGAGAAAGGAAATAATTAGACTTTTTGAGGATTACTGGTTCCTGGCTCTGAAGAGGTGCTAATTCTAGGACCTAAAACATCACTTGGTCATCAGTTAGAGCTGGGGCTTATGGAAGTCAGGTGATCAGTGGAATTTTAGCTCATATTCATCTCACAGTGGGTCTAGTGGGTCCCAGGACCCATCCTGTGATCATTTCCCGAAGACATGATTGGAAGAGACATACTCGGCTACTAGCAGAATCCATTCCTACACTGGTTTCCCAGCCTATGGAATGAGCTGTCTAGTAGAAAAAGCCAAGTGGAAGCCACTAGGACAGCATCTACTTTGGAAGTAAACTTAACCAGGTTGTGATTCCAATTGCAGTTGCTATTTCAGATGTGATTTCTTTGCTTGACTAAATAACATCTCTGGTGTTGGGTATAAAGCTATTGATCTACCAAGGGCTTTTTCCTTACTACCTGTTGCTTAATATCACCAGAAGTAATCTTTCAGCTCAGAAAAGGTAACAAGGGCAGAACTTAACCTTTACTGTCCTGCCTCAGAGGTAAATGAACCCTGTTACCCTATATTATATTTAGTCTGCAGGCACCTTGGTTGCCTTCCCATTTCACAAGACAGCACAATAGTTTGTTGCATTGATGCCATTATGCTGATTGATTTAGTGAGCAAGAAGTAATAACTGGCTGACTCTGTAGCACAGTGATTATGTTCTGCTCAGGGGAAGCTGGGTCCCACATGGTGACCATGGTTTGAATTGCAGACCAGGTTTGCCTGAAATACATCAGGAAAGCATACCAGTGCCCAAGATTCAGTGGGCTAAAGGACTGGAGGCAAGGGAGACTTATGGAGGATGCTCATCCTTCTTTCTCCTTTATTCTAAAATCTAGATCTAGAATTTTATATACAGAAAACCTATCTTTATAAAACAAGGATAAAAAACATTGTTTGACTTAAGGTCAAAGAAAATTTACAAAGGAAATAAGATTTTTTTTTTTTTTGATGTAGGGTTCATACACTCTCCAGAGTTTACCTTACTTTAACTTAAAAAAAAAATAAAGAAAAAAGGAAAAAAATAACAAAAAATAAAGAGAGAGAGAGAGAGATAATGAGATGGATATAGATGCCCTTCCACTTTCTACATTGGTGTCTGGAAAGTGAAGTCTCAGTAGTAAATCTTTAGTCATCAGTCTTATTCCTAAGGATAATTTTTCACAGCTCAAGTTCAGTGAGCATCACAGAAAATCTGAGTTTCTGCCTCTTCTAAATGTGAGGGGAGAAAGGCAAGAATTAGCAACGTAATAGAGAGGCTGAGAGCGAATAAATATTTTACTTTACATATAATAAGTAAATTAAAATATTTAAAAAATTTTTTTAATTAAAGAGAGACAGAGACAGCGAGAATTATACAGAAACTCTACCACTTTCTAGTTTGGGTGTGGAGAGTGAAGTTTCAGCAGAAAAGCTTCAGTAGTCAGTCTTATTCCTGAGAGGAATTTTTCATAGCTCATGTTCAGTAAGAAGGTTGGACGATCTGAGTTTCTGCTTCTCTTAAATGGGTAGAGAAAAAGGCAAGAATTAGCAACATAAAGGAGGAGCTGAGAGCCAACAACCACTTTCTGGATTGGAGTCTGGAGAGTGAAGTCTCAGCAGAAAAAGCTTCAGTAGTCAGTCTTATTCCTGATGGTAATTTTCACAGCTCAAGTTCAGTAATCATCCCAGAAGATCTGAATTTCTGCCTCACCTAAATGGTGAGGGAAGAAATGCAATTAGCAAAATAAAGGAGGGGTGAGAGCCAAAAAAATACTTTAACTTAAAAAAATGAATAAATAAAAAATAAGAAAAATTAAAAGAATTTAAAGAGAGATAGACAGAGACAACGAGAAGGATGCAGAGAGCCTACCACTTTCTAGACTGGCTTATGGAGAATGAAGACTCAGCAGAAAATCTTCAGTAGTTAGTCTTATTCCTAAAGTAATTTTTCACAGCTCAAGTTCAATATGTATCTCAGAAGATATGAGTTTATGCCCTCCTAAACAGTAGGGGGGGGGAAAGGTAAGAATTAGCAACATAAAGGAGGGGCTGAAAGCCAAGAAAGTACTTTACTTTAAAAGATGAATAAATTAAAAAAGAATACCTAAGAAAAGTTAAAAATAATTTACAGAGAGAGAGAGAAAGAGAGAGACAGCAAGAAGTATACAGTGGCCCTACCACATTCTACATTGGGGTGTGGGGTGTGAAGTCTCAGCAGAAATTCTTCAATAGTTAGTCTTATTCCTGAAAGTAATTTATCACAGCTCAAGGTAGTAACCATCTGAAAATATCTGAGTTTCTGTCTCTCATAAATGGGAGGTGGGGAAAAGGAAGAAGTAGTAACGTAAGGAGGGGCTGAGAGCCAAGGTATATTTTACTTAAGTAAAATAAGTAAATACAAATATAAAGAACAAGAGATATTTAAACATATTTAACAAGAGAGAGAGAGAGAGAGAGGGGCAGCAAAAAGGATACAGAGGTCCTACCACTTTCTAGATTGTGGTATGGAGAGTAAAGTCTAAGCAGAAAATCTTCAGTAGTCAGACTTACTCCTGAAGCTAATTTCTCACAGCTCAAGTTCAGTAAGTATCTCAGAAGATCTGAATTTCTGCCTCTCTTAAAAGGAGAGAGCCAAGAAAATACTTTATTTTAAAAATATGAATAAATAAAAAATGAAAATAATGAAAAATTCAAAAAATGTAAATAGAAAGAGAGAGAGATAGTGAGAAGGGTACAGAGGTTCTACCACTTTCTAGATTGGGATCTGGAGGGTGAAGTCTCAGCAGGAC
>NW_006159427.1:5364456-5365263 GCF_000334495.1 Tupaia belangeri chinensis
AATCTCGAGTAGTCAGTCTTCTCCCTGAAGGTAATTTTTCACAGCTCAAGTTCAGTAAGGGTCTCAGAAGATTTGAGTCTCCCTCTCCTAAATGGGATGTGCAAAAGGCAAGAATTAGCAACATAAAGGAGGAACTGAGCGCCAAGGAAATACTTTACCTTAAAAAATACATCAATAAAAAAATAAAAAATAAGAAAAATTTAAAAATATTTGAAGAGAGAGAGACATATAGAGACATCAGAAGGATACAGAGACCCTACCACTTTCTAGAATGTGGTATGGAGTGAGGTCTCAGCAGAAAATCTTCAGTAGTAAGTCTTATTCCTAAAAATAGTTATTCACAGCTCAAGTTCAGTAAGCATCTGAAAAAATCTGCCGCTCCTAAATGGGAGGGTGAGAAGACAAGATAGCAACATAATGCAGCAGCTGATAGCCAAGATAATACTTTACCTAAATTAAAAAAAATTAAAAATAAGAAAAATTACAAAAAAATTAAAGAGAGAGAGTGATAGAAACAGGTAGAAGCCTACGGAGGCCCTACCACTTTCTAGATTGTGTCTGGAGGGTGAAGTCTCAACAGATAATCTTAAGTAGTCAACCTTATCCAGAAAGTAATTTTTCACAGCTCAAGATCAGTAAGCATCTCAGAAGATCTGAGTTTATGCCTCTCTTAAATTGGAAGTGGCAAAAAGGAAGAAGTAGCAATGTAAGGAGGGGTTGATAGCCAAGAAAATGCTTTACCTTAAAAAAAAAAAGGAATGGAGAAGAGGCCGGCCCTTCAGAAGAAGGTTCACCAGGGCTCCAGTA
>NW_006159427.1:5365732-5369280 GCF_000334495.1 Tupaia belangeri chinensis
AAGAGAAGAAAGATAATGAACTGCTAAAGAGAAAGGAGAAAGAAATTGACGAGTTCCAAGAGATGAGGAAATTCCTGCAAGATCTAAAAGTGGAATTACACACTTTACAAAAGACTCAAATGGAACTGCTAGAGATGAAGTCTATAATACAAGAAGTCAAAATCTCCCTTAAAAGTATTAAAAGCAGACTAGATCATTCAGAAAATAGAATCTCAGATGTAGAAGAGAAAATGGCTGGCCTAGAAAAATCCACCACGAAGACTAAGAAAACGGCTCAAAAATTTGAGAATAATATGCGAGAAGTACTAGATACCATCAAACGTCCAAATATCCGGATAATTGGCATTCCAGAAGGTGAAGAGACCCATAAGGGCATTGATAATCTATTCCATGAAATCCTGCAAGAAAACTTTCCAAACCTAAAGAGGCATTTGAAGATCCAGTCCCAGGAAATACAAAGGACCCCAAATAGAATCAACCCAAGAAGATCTTCTCCAAGACACATTATAGCCAGGTTGACCAAAACCACAGACAAAGACAACATACTAAGATTGGCAAGAGAAAAACATTAAGTTACCTACAAAAGACATCCCATCAGGCTAATAGCAGATCTCTCATCGGAAACAATGCGAGTGAGGAGAGAATGGGAAAATATATTCAAAGTGTTAAGAGAGAAGCAATTTCAGCCAAGAATACTGTACCCGGCAAGATTATCTTTCAGGTGGGAAGAACAGACAAGAACATTCTCAGATAAACAAAACCTGAAAGAATTTACCAGCACCAGACCAGATCTCCAAAAAGTTCTCAAGGGTGTACTGTATCAGAAAAATTAAATACAGACACACGGAAATAAGAGTTCAAAAACTAAGAAAGTGCCCAACTTAATCATAGGGACAAGTCTGGAGTTGAATATTATATCCCAAAATTTAATCAGGAAAATTGAACAAGAACAGAAGATAAAAGTACATAAGACTGATAGGTTCATGCACTTACCATTTGAACAGAATCCTAACCTATCTCCTGGCTTTAAGCAAAGTTCCTTGGCGTTTTTTTGATTTAAGTTAAAACTGGTTTTCTTAGTAGTAATGAGTGAACTCACCATTGAAAGTAGTTAGATTATGTAGGAGACAGGGAGAGAAGTGAGAAGTATATAGATGCCATACCACTTTCTAGATTAAGGTCTGTACGGTGAAGTCTCAGCAGAAAATCTTCAGTAGTCAGTCTTATTCCTGAAAGTAATTTTTATAGCTCCAGTTCAGTAAGTATCTCAGATGATCTTAATTTCTGCGTCTACTTAATGGAGGAGGAAAAGGCAAGAATTAGCAACATAAAGAGGGACTGAGAGCCAAGATAATTTACTTTAAGAAAAAAAAAATAAGAAAAATTTATATGTAGAGAGACAACGAGAAGATAGAGGCACTACCACTTTCTAGATTGGGGTCTGGAGAGTGAAGTCTCAGCAAAAAATCTTCCATATTCAGTTTCATTCCTGAAAGAATTTTTTCATAGCTCAAGGTCAGAAGATGTGAGTTTTGGCCTACCCTAAATGGGAGGATGGAAATGCAAGAATTAGCAACATATAGAATGTGCTGAAGAGCCAAGAAAATACTTTACCTTAAAAAAAAAACCAAACAGATTTTTAAAAAAATTTAAAGAGACAGCAAAAAGGATACAGAGGCCCTATGACTTTCTAGGTATGGATCTGGAGGGTGAAATCGCAGCAGAAAATCGTCAGTAGTTAGTTTTGTTCCTGGAAGTAATTTTTTCAAAAAACAAGTTCAATAAGCATCTCATGTGCTCCTGAGTTTCTTTTCAGTAAGCATCAGTAAGCATGAGTTTCTTCCTCTCTTAAATAGGAGGGGGAAACAGCAAGAATTATCAACATAGAGGAGAGGCTGAGAGCCAAGGGCATACTTTACCTTAAAAAAAAAAAATGTGACCAGCAGTAAGCGTAATGGCTATGTCGCTGAACTCCCATGTAGTCAACCACGGTTCGAATCTCAGACCTGGTGGCTTAAACTCACGCCAGGCTCGTGTGTGTGCATGCCCAAGATCCCAAGAGGAGAGTGGAGGAGAAGGGATTGCAGCATGGCCGCAATCTCGCTTTCTGTCTCTCTGTCTCTCTCTGTCTCTCTGGCGAGTGCACGCACCCTGTAGTAAAAAAAAAACTCTCAAAAAGAAAATAAATAAAAATTAAGAAAAATTATTTAAAGAGAGAGAGATACTGAGAAGGGTACAGAAGCCCTATCACTTCCTAGATTGTGGTCTGAAGGGTGAGGTCTCAGCAAAAAAACTTCAGTAGTCAGTCTTATTCGTAAAAGTAATTTTTCACAGCTCAAATACAGTAAGCATCTCAGAGGACCTGAGTTTCTGCTTCTACTAAATGAGAGAAAGGAAAGGCAAGAATTAGCATCATAAAGGAGGGACTGAGAGGCAAGAAAATACTTTACCTGAAAAAAATTAATGAATATAAAAATTTAAAAACTAAGTAAAATTAAAAAATTAAAGGGTGACAAGAAAGACAGAGTCAGCGAGAAGGATACAAAGGCCCTACTACTTTCTAAATGGGGGCCTGGGTGGGTGAGGTTTCAGCATAAAATATTCAGTAGTGAGTCTTATTCCTAAAAATAATTTTTCACAGCTCAAGTTCAGTTAGCATCTCAGAAGATCTGAGTTTTGGTCTTACCTAAATGGGAAAGGGTCAAGGCAAAAATAGCAACATAAAGTAAGGGCTGAGAGCTAAGAAAATACTTAACCATTTAAAAAAAGGATAAATTAAGAAATTTTAAAAAATTAAAGAAATTTAAAGAGAGGATGAGAGACAGAGAGTGACACTGAAAAAGATAGAGGCCCTACCACTTTGTAGATTGGGGTCTGGAAGGTGAAGTCTTGGCAGAAAATCATTGGTAGTCAGTCTTATTCCTGAAGGTAATTTTTCACAGCTCAAGTTCAGTAAGCATCTCAGAAGATCCAAGTTTCTGTCTCTCCTAAATAGGAACGGAAGAAGGTAAGAAGTAGCAACATAAAAGAGGAGCTGAGAGCCAAGAAAATGTGTTACCATAAAAATAATAAATGAATAAAAAAATAAGAAAAATAAACATATTTAAAGATGGAGAGAAACAGAGACAGGGAGAAGGATACAGAGGCCCAACGACTTTTTAGATTTTTTTTTTTTGAGAGCTTTTTGCTGTAGGGCGCATGCACTCACCAGAAATACAGAGAGACAGAGAGACAGAAAATGAGAAATCACCCACCAGGGGGCATAGCCACACTGCAATCCCTTCTCCTCCATTCTCCTCTCGGGATCTTGGGCACACACGCATACACACGCCCAGCATGAGTTTAAGTCACTGGGTCTGGGACTCGAACTGCGGTGGACTGCATGGGAGTCCAGCGACATAGCCATTATGCCAACTGCTGGTCCCAATATCTTCTCTTTTTGAAATTATCAGCTTGTACATGCATTGTTCTCCTGACCTGAATAACTTTTTAAATTGCCAGAGGGTGCATGTCTTTACCAGAGAGAGAGAGAGAGAGAGAGAGAGAGA
>NW_006159427.1:5369581-5386607 GCF_000334495.1 Tupaia belangeri chinensis
GACATCCCATCAGGCTAATAGCAGATCTCTCATCGGAAACAATGCGAGTGAGGAGAGAATGGGAAAATATATTCAAAGTGTTAAGAGAGAAGCAATTTCAGCCAAGAATACTGTACCCGGCAAGATTATCTTTCAGGTGGGAAGAACAGACAAGAACATTCTCAGATAAACAAAACCTGAAAGAATTTACCAGCACCAGACCAGATCTCCAAAAAGTTCTCAAGGGTGTACTGTATCAGAAAAATTAAATACAGACACACGGAAATAAGAGTTCAAAAACTAAGAAAGTGCCCAACTTAATCATAGGGACAAGTCTGGAGTTGAATATTATATCCCAAAATTTAATCAGGAAAATTGAACAAGAACAGAAGATAAAAGTACATAAGACTGATAGGTTCATGCACTTACCATTTGAACAGAATCCTAACCTATCTCCTGGCTTTAAGCAAAGTTCCTTGGCGTTTTTTTGATTTAAGTTAAAACTGGTTTTCTTAGTAGTAATGAGTGAACTCACCATTGAAAGTAGTTAGATTATGTAGGAGACAGGGAGAGAAGTGAGAAGTATATAGATGCCATACCACTTTCTAGATTAAGGTCTGTACGGTGAAGTCTCAGCAGAAAATCTTCAGTAGTCAGTCTTATTCCTGAAAGTAATTTTTATAGCTCCAGTTCAGTAAGTATCTCAGATGATCTTAATTTCTGCGTCTACTTAATGGAGGAGGAAAAGGCAAGAATTAGCAACATAAAGAGGGACTGAGAGCCAAGATAATTTACTTTAAGAAAAAAAAAATAAGAAAAATTTATATGTAGAGAGACAACGAGAAGATAGAGGCACTACCACTTTCTAGATTGGGGTCTGGAGAGTGAAGTCTCAGCAAAAAATCTTCCATATTCAGTTTCATTCCTGAAAGAATTTTTTCATAGCTCAAGGTCAGAAGATGTGAGTTTTGGCCTACCCTAAATGGGAGGATGGAAATGCAAGAATTAGCAACATATAGAATGTGCTGAAGAGCCAAGAAAATACTTTACCTTAAAAAAAAAACCAAACAGATTTTTAAAAAAATTTAAAGAGACAGCAAAAAGGATACAGAGGCCCTATGACTTTCTAGGTATGGATCTGGAGGGTGAAATCGCAGCAGAAAATCGTCAGTAGTTAGTTTTGTTCCTGGAAGTAATTTTTTCAAAAAACAAGTTCAATAAGCATCTCATGTGCTCCTGAGTTTCTTTTCAGTAAGCATCAGTAAGCATGAGTTTCTTCCTCTCTTAAATAGGAGGGGGAAACAGCAAGAATTATCAACATAGAGGAGAGGCTGAGAGCCAAGGGCATACTTTACCTTAAAAAAAAAAAATGTGACCAGCAGTAAGCGTAATGGCTATGTCGCTGAACTCCCATGTAGTCAACCCCGAATCTCAGATCAACCACGGTTCGAATCTCAGACCTGGTGGCTTAAACTCACGCCAGGCTCGTGTGTGTGCATGCCCAAGATCCCAAGAGGAGAGTGGAGGAGAAGGGATTGCAGCATGGCCGCAATCTCGCTTTCTGTCTCTCTGTCTCTCTCTGTCTCTCTGGCGAGTGCACGCACCCTGTAGTAAAAAAAAAACTCTCAAAAAGAAAATAAATAAAAATTAAGAAAAATTATTTAAAGAGAGAGAGATACTGAGAAGGGTACAGAAGCCCTATCACTTCCTAGATTGTGGTCTGAAGGGTGAGGTCTCAGCAAAAAAACTTCAGTAGTCAGTCTTATTCGTAAAAGTAATTTTTCACAGCTCAAATACAGTAAGCATCTCAGAGGACCTGAGTTTCTGCTTCTACTAAATGAGAGAAAGGAAAGGCAAGAATTAGCATCATAAAGGAGGGACTGAGAGGCAAGAAAATACTTTACCTGAAAAAAATTAATGAATATAAAAATTTAAAAACTAAGTAAAATTAAAAAATTAAAGGGTGACAAGAAAGACAGAGTCAGCGAGAAGGATACAGAGGCCCTACTACTTTCTAAATGGGGGCCTGGGTGGGTGAGGTTTCAGCATAAAATATTCAGTAGTGAGTCTTATTCCTAAAAATAATTTTTCACAGCTCAAGTTCAGTTAGCATCTCAGAAGATCTGAGTTTTGGTCTTACCTAAATGGGAAAGGGTCAAGGCAAAAATAGCAACATAAAGTAAGGGCTGAGAGCTAAGAAAATACTTAACCATTTAAAAAAAGGATAAATTAAGAAATTTTAAAAAATTAAAGAAATTTAAAGAGAGGATGAGAGACAGAGAGTGACACTGAAAAAGATAGAGGCCCTACCACTTTGTAGATTGGGGTCTGGAAGGTGAAGTCTTGGCAGAAAATCATTGGTAGTCAGTCTTATTCCTGAAGGTAATTTTTCACAGCTCAAGTTCAGTAAGCATCTCAGAAGATCCAAGTTTCTGTCTCTCCTAAATAGGAACGGAAGAAGGTAAGAAGTAGCAACATAAAAGAGGAGCTGAGAGCCAAGAAAATGTGTTACCATAAAAATAATAAATGAATAAAAAAATAAGAAAAATAAACATATTTAAAGATGGAGAGAAACAGAGACAGGGAGAAGGATACAGAGGCCCAACGACTTTTTAGATTTTTTTTTTTTGAGAGCTTTTTGCTGTAGGGCGCATGCACTCACCAGAAATACAGAGAGACAGAGAGACAGAAAATGAGAAATCACCCACCAGGGGGCATAGCCACACTGCAATCCCTTCTCCTCCATTCTCCTCTCGGGATCTTGGGCACACACACGCATACACGCCCAGCATGAGTTTAAGTCACTGGGTCTGGGACTCAAACTGCGGTGGACTGCATGGGAGTCCAGCGACATAGCCATTATGCCAACTGCTGGTCCCAATATCTTCTCTTTTTGAAATTATCAGCTTGTACATGCATTGTTCTCCTGACCTGAATAACTTTTTAAATTGCCAGAGGGTGCATGTCTTTACCAGAGAGAGAGAGAGAGAGAGAGAGAGAGAAAGACAGAGAGAGAAGGAGAAAGAAAGTATCCCTCAATGGGATATGGTCATGCTGCAATCCTTTTCCACCATTTCTCCATCCCGTAGGGATTTTGGGCATGTGTTTCCAGTGAGTCCCTCAAGCCACTTGGTTGGCATTCAGACTGTTGTCAGCCATGTGGGATCCAGCTCCCTTACCAGGTAGGCCACAGGTCAGGCCCTTGGCAAGCATTTTTGTGACCATTTCTTGGAATTCCCTGGCAGATATATCACACAATGATCATATATATGGTTATTGGAGCGTTATTGTATTCTTTCATTTGTAAGATAATTCCCTATTTCTTCATTTACCCTATGCTAGTTTCTGCACTTTATATAACAGCCTCTCTCAGTCCTTGAGTAGAATGACCTCCCCACTCAGTCTGGCCAGAGGTCCTGTTGCCTCCTGAAACTTTGTGTTTGTCCAAACTCTTGTCTCTCTTTTAGTGGCTCCCCCAGAGGACTAGGATGTGCCAAATCCTGTTGATGTGCTAAGACAGGTAACATGCTGCATGTGGAAAACGCTCCAGGAAGGATTGGTAGGCTTAGATTTAGTGCTGGGGTAAGTGGGGAAGAAGGCTCAGGAAGTGCATGAACTATTCAGGCTTCTGGTGATCTATTGTTTGTCTGCCCCATTAATTCCCCAGTGCAGATGAATTAGAAGTCTGACCATTAAGCAGTGACTGGAAGAGTATGCAACTCATTCTGGGGAGAAACTTTGAGTTGTGCATTTTAGGTCCCCCTCCACTTTTTTTTTTTTTTGCACTGCTTCAGGGGTGTTAACTACTGGAAGTGCTTGCACATTTGTTTAAAACCACCTCTTGTACTGTGATCTAGTGAGACATATCTCTAATGATTTTTACTCCCAGAGCTAGGACCTTTAGTAGGTAGTACTTTGGTTGGAATATATAACAGTTGGGACACTTAATACAAGGATAGACTCTTTCTAGAAAGAATCAGACCTGGATTTATTGCGTCAGGCTTGAGGAGAAGTCTTGGAAAGCACCCAAACTCAGCTCCCAGGTATCTATAGTTTGCCTAATTAATTCCCTGAGGCAGGCTAGTTAGAAGCTCAACTGTCAGAGACACCTGGAAGAGTGTGTTGGCAAACTTTTTCTAGTGAGAAACTGGAAGCCTTAAGTTTTATCTCTTTTCTGCCCTTATCTTGGGGTTGATGTCCCTGGAAGTGTTTGCATGCCTCTATAATGACACCAGTTTGTTCTGTGGTCTAGGGAGACTCACGTATGCCTCATTATTTTCACCCAGAGTGGGTGAATTAAGAGCCAAACTGTTGGGAACTTCAGAAGTAGGGTGCTGTATGTGTGGTCCAAAGGCCTCTCCCCTTAGGGAGAAACTGGGTGTTGGGGGTTCCTTTCTGATTGTACGGCACGATGCTGGGTGGTGTTTGTGTCTGATTATGCTTCAGCCTTTCGTATCTGTTCCATGTGGGTATTTTCTCATTTTTCTAGGGCGTTGTAGTCTTTCCACTCACTTTTGAATTTCTTTTAGAGAATTTATTTGTGTATAGATGTTTACTCAACGTGTCCATGGGTGGGAGAGTCAGGAGCCTTCTATTCCCCTGTGCTGCTACTGACATGATCTGAAAAGTTACTATAGAAAACATGTCAGTAATTCTCCAAATTGATTTTATAGATTTAAAGCAAATTTTAGTCTAAACCTCAGTTACTACTTTTTAGAACCTCACTGAGTTCTAAAATGTATTTGGGATAGTGTTTGATCAGGAACAGGCAGAAACAAAAGAGAATAAAGTTGGGTAACTTTCTCTATTAAGTAAATATAAAAGTTTTTTTTAAATAAGAAAAAATACATTTTTTTATTTTATGATCACTGATTCCTTCTCTGATGCTTGCCCTTTCTTTATGTTTTGATATGTCTGAGTTTTGGGCTTATATTATTGTAAATATCAAATTTAATATCAGGACCAGCAGATGGTGTAATGGTTATGTTGCTGGACTCCCATGTAGTCAACTGTGGTTAAAATGCTGACTCAGTGGTTTAAAACTAATGCTGAGCACATATGCATGTGTGCCCAAAATCCTGAGAGGAGAATGGAGGAGAAGGATTGTGGTGTGGCCATCCCCCTGGAGGGTGATTTCTCACTTTTTATCTCTCCAGCAAACACAGGCATCCTATAGCAAATATCTCTCTAATAAAATTAATATGATTTATAAGATAAAATCATAGATATAGATAAAGAGATAAATTAACCAGTAGCCAAGATAGAAAACTTAGAAACAGACCAACATACATATGAAACAGATCACAGATATAATAAAACTTGGTTTATTACTGAATGAGGATTGCAGATCACTAGATATTATTAAATGTACACACACACAAAATTTAGCTTAGATCTTTATACCATGTTTTACATAGAAATAAATTGCTATTAAGTTAAAGACAAAGAAGAAAGCTAAAAAATTTGAAGAACTTAGAAATACAAAACCTAGGGATCAGCAGTTGGCATAATGGCTATGTCGCTGGACTTCCACGTAGTCGATCATAGTTCGAGTCCGGGACCCAGTGACTTAAACTCATGCTGGGCACATATGAGTGTGTGCCCATGATTCCGAGGAAAATGGAGGAGAAGGGATTACAGTGTGGCCACCCCCCCGGGGGGTTATTTCTCACTTTCTGTCTCTCTGTGTCTTTCTGGCAAGTCCATGCGCCCCATAGCAAAAACCTCTCAGAAAAAAAAAAAAAAAAAAAGAAAAGAAAAGAAAAGAAAGAAATACAAAACCTAAGAAACCCAATGCAAGTAGAAATAGGAAACCTTAACAATCCTATAACCATCAAAAAAAAATTGGTTCAGTGTTTTAAAACACACACACAGGGCTGGCAGGTAGAGTAATGGTTAATGGTGCTGGATTCCCACATGGCCAACCGCAGTTCAAGTCCTAGACCTGGTGGCTTGCTTTCTCACTTTCACTTTCTCTGTCTGTCTCTCTTGGGTCAAATTAAAAAATAATAATAATAATAACAAATGGAATTGAAATAAGCAGATAATTCTTTAAGCACACACTTCTTTTTGTTCTTCATTTGCCTTTTATATTATCTTAATCTTTTCGTTCAAAATGTACTTCTTGCATTCAGTAACCAAGGTATGAAGATATTAGTAGTGTTCATCAATATTTCTAGTTGTCCTCTCCTTTTGAACACAAAGAAAATATTTCTAACCCCTAAGGTCATGTGAATAGTTCTAATAAGTTATCATGAAAACTCGTGTGTCTCACTTTTGATCTGATGCATTTCAGAGGCAGTTTAGGTCTCTATGGCCTAATTTAATGCTTTGTGCCAAAAGATTAAGGCAGCCTGGGATTCTTAGCTATTGCATAGAAGGCAGCCTAAACACCGTATAGAGCTCAAAAGAACTGTGTCTGCAAAAGAATTGAACTTAGGTTACACTGCTAAAATTTTGGTAATTTCTCTTCCTATAGCATTTTCTAGCTTGTCCTAGCTGATAGAGGACAAGCTAGGTAGATTTGTATCCATTCTAAAAATAGATTAATCTTTGTCTTTTAATAGCATAGTCATTATATAGTCATTGTGTTTTAATAATTTATTCTGTTTATATGTACTAACTTGACAAGTGTATTTAATTTTAAACATTGAATTTTTGTTTACATTTTGTATGTTTGGCACCCTGAAAAAAACTGGATATTTTAGGTACTCAAATATTCTTTGGAAAAAACTAATAAACTTTACTTGATATCCTTAGACATATACTTCATTGTTTAATTTTAGACTTTCTAATCTGAAATGATAGAAGTTTATTCTTTTCCTTCCCTCTTCAATCCCTGATATTAGTGAAATATGCCATTTGTGTTTACATTGTTGTAATTTATTAAGTTTACATTCTATTCCTCAGCTAAAATATGCAGCTATTTATATCTACATCTCAATTTTTAGTGAATTCTATACTTTATTTTTTAAAGTTTATTCATTTAGTTCTTCCATGAGATGATATATGTGAGTGTGTATGTTTGTGTGTGTGGAGAGAGAGAGAGAGAGGAGAGAGAGAGAGATTGAGAGAGAGAGGAGCCCCAACAGGTTTTTGATGCCAAGATCCACTCCCAGCCTTCAATTAGACCTGGATCATAGGCATATATGTACTGGTATACTCAGGAAAGTCTGCAGACTTGAACTGGGAACCTTCTTGTGTGGGACTACCTCACAGAGTCTTTTGTTTTTACCTCCATGTCATCATTTGGTCCCAGGATTCTGTACTTTATGTAAGTTCCTTTACCTTGACTTTCCAATTTTTGAGTTCTTAATTTTTCTTTGGAGAGGTTTTTGCTATAGGGTGTGTATGCTCGCCAGGAAGACAGAGAGACAGAAAGCGAGAAATACACATGCACCTGGCGTGAGTTTAAGCCACTGGGTCCAGGACTCAAACTGCAGTTGACTACATGAGAGTCCAGAGACATAGCCATTATGCTAACTGCTGGTCCCCTGACCTCATTTTGATAAAATCAAAATATTTTTTCTTTTAGCTTGATAACTCTTTGTTTGAGGTTTCTCTTTTAAATTTTGTTAAAGTACTCCCCCCCACCCCCGACCATATGCACTGACCAGAAAGACAGTCAAAAGCAGATGAGAAATCACCCCCTCCCCCAGGGAAGATGGTCACTCTGCAGTCCCTTCTCCATTCTCCTCCTCCTGGGCTTTTTTGGGCATGCACATATATGCGCCTAGCATGATTTTCAAGCAACAGGCCCAGTACCCAAACCACAGTTGGCCATGTGGGAGTCCAGTACTTAACCACTATGCCACCTTTGAGGTTTCTTATAGGAGTTCCCGGGAGACAAATGGCCCACCTGGAGCTTGAAACAATGAAGGACGTTCTGCCTCAATCATGAGCAACTCCTGTCTCAAAAACAAACCACTCAGTTATACCTCCCACCTAAAAATTAACCTGAACTGTGTTTTTTTTTTTCTGTGCGCTCACCAGAGAGACAGAAAGCCAGAAATCACCACCCAGGGGGGATGGCCACGACGTAATCCCTTCACCTCCGTTTTCCTCTCAGGATTTTGCACACACACATGCCCAATGTGAGATTTAAGCCACTGAGTCTGAGACTCAAACCTTGGTTGACTACATGGGAGTCCAGCAACGTAACCATTATGCTATCTGAAAGTTTTGAGACTATACTTTTTATTAAAATTCTTTTAATGATACTGAGAGTTTATAAATAAAGCAAATACACATAGCTAGTCATGTTTAGAGGAATATGCCTGTATCATTTTTCTCAGCAATTATGAGTAATCCATGGGTTGATTTTTTCATTTCTTTTGTACTCTACCTGGAAGAAATTCTCGAAAAATGTGTGAGTTATGGGTGTTATCTTCTCCTGTCTCAAGTGTTTTTGTAAACTTACCACTTTTTCATTAAATTTCTTTGGTCTGCTCTGCAGTGCCCAGGATGAAAATCCTACCTTTTAATATGTACTTATTTGGGTTCTTGAAAGATTTGTCATGTGCAGAACTACAGAATTTCTTGGTACTAGAACTACAAAAATTACTTGGTACTTTTTCATGGTTTGCAATTACTTAGCATTAATAGTTCAATAGTAAGTACATTTTTATGTGTGTAGACGTAGGATTTTCAACAAAATTTCCAGATTGTAAGAGAAATGAGTCTAAGACCCCTGGGAAAATATTTTTAAAAAATATTTTAAAGAAGAAAGGAAGAAGAGACTTTAGATGTTAGCGTTCCCGAAATTTAGTCATTGTTTCAGAGTGAACTTATTAAAATAACCACAAGATGGCACCAGCTTTCTATTTTAAAAGCCATGGCACAGGACTGAGGCTTGCTTTTGTCTTTCACTGTTATGTTCCAAGTCTTAGTTACAACTACCTTATGAATTTATCATTCATGAACTATAGATCTACTAGCATCTGCATCACATCTGAAGCCTGTAGACAGAGTAATTCATTTGGGTGTTCCATTTGTTGAATGATATTCACATTACAGAGGGAATGACCCAGCTGTTCCTTCAAATATTTAAGATGAACTGTCAGAGCGAGGACACTCCCTAGTACTGGACAATGAAAACCAAACCCAGGGCCTCTCATTGCCTGTCACTATAACATTGCTTAGCACAACATCAGAAGACTACCCACTCTCCCCAACACAAGAAAATGAAACACAACTATGGGGTTGTCAGTAAAGTCATGATGCATTTTGTTTTATAGAAAAACACGTTGTGACTTTACCAACAACCCAATGCGAAATGTCTATAATTGCTCACGAATTAGTCTCTGTAGAGTACTCTAAATTCTACAGGAAAACATGTATGTGTTTCAGGGTCTGGCTCTATCTCGCCTCTAGATTCTAGATGATTATTCTAGTTATTTTATTTTAGTAATCCTGTTATTCAGATATCTAATGTTTGTGTGGGTTTATAATATTAAACAAAAGAGAATGCTGTTAATTACTCTCCTGTAAGAATTTTCCATTTCATTTTATAAAAAGGAATTTGGCTTTTTTAGTTTGTTTGTTTGAAAGACTTGCTATACGCTAATCAGAGAGACAGAAAGCGAGAAATCACACACACACAAACACACACACACACACACACACACACGGGGGGTGGGGTGGGGGGGGGATGGCCAGTCCACAGTCCCTTCTCCTCTATTCTCCTCTTGGGATTTTGGGCATGCATGCACATGAACTCGGCATGAGTTTTAAGCTGCTGGTTTTGGGACTCGAACCGTGGCCAACTATGTGGGAGTCCAGTGATGTAACCATTATGCCATCTGCTGGTCCTGGAATTAGATTTTTTTAAAAAATGTCTAGAAAATAAGGCAAAGTGTTCTATGACTTTCTCTGTTATCTGCATTGTGAAACCTTTTCTGTTTTTGTTTTTGCCGTGGGGTGCATGCACTCGCCAGAGAGAGAGAGAGAAAGTGAGAAGTCACTACGGGGAATGACCATGTAACAGTCCGTTCTTCATTCTCCTCTTGGGATCTTGGGCACACACGCAAGCAGCTGGATCCAGGACTCAAATCATAGTTAGCCATAAGGGAATCCAACACCTTCACCACCATGCCTCCTAGTGGCCCTGCCTTATAAAACCTTTCATGTTGGTTTTAGGGGTCTAGACTGTTTAGGTGCAGCTATCATGAGGCCTACAAGTGACATAGCTTCTGCTTAAGCTTATTTCTTAAGGCGGTTCATCTGTTCTTTAATCTGGGAGTGATATCCACTTTTCAGGGTAGGATTCTTGTGCTCGAAAAAACATGTTCTTTATGAAAAGCATACGTATATTGGATAATTCAAGAATATAATTTGGAACTTAAAAACTTACCTGGTCTAGGGAACAGCACTTAGCATAATGGCTATGTCGCTGGACTCCCAAGTAGTCCACCGCGGTTCGTGTCCCGGACACGGTGGCTTAAAACTCATGCTGGGCGCGTGTGTGTGCGTGCCCAAGATCCCGAGAGGAGAATGGAGGAGAAGGGATTGTGGCATGGCCATCCCCCCTGGGGGGTGATTTCTAGCCTTCTGTCTCTCTGTCTCTCTCTGTCTCTCTGGCAAGCGCATATGCCCTATAGCAAAAACCTCTTCAAAAAAAGAAAAAAGAAAAGAAAAGAAAGCAAAAAACTTACCTGGTCTATTTCCAACCCACATGCAATCTGGATACAATTAAGCAAGCAAAGCATTATTTTGTACTTATTCACATGCCCTTTAATCTCCTATCCCTAAGCAGATTCCATTTTCTCTCTGTACCCTAGTCCTTCTCAAGCAGACTTTGTGCTCCATAGTTTTATCTTTTCTCCTTTCTTTTCCCTGTTTTCTCAGGTTAGCTAAACTGAGCTTAATATAAATAAAAACAAAGCTGCCTTCTATTAGCTATAAGATGTCTCTGTTTTCATTGTATTTTAGTTATATGATTATTTGTTTCTTATACTTGACTGTAAGTTACTCAGGGTCAAGAACTGTGTCTTATTTATCCCTGTGTTGGTAGGCAAAGGACACTCTACTATTAGCCCAAAGAGTAAGAGAATAGTGGTACTTATGGCAAAAATAATAATCTTTGAACCCTGTTAAGTATGTGCGTAGTCTCACTACTTATGTAGTCCTGCTTGCCATTCCATAGCTCTCAACATTACATCATTAAAATCTGGCAGACATAATGGCTGAAGTGGATTCTGTGATAGTTAGATCCTTAAGGGTGTTTGGATGCCTCTGTTCTAATTGAGATATAAGGTATCTTTCCACATCTTCTCATCCTCCCCATCTTCACTTTTCCTCCTTTCCTTTCTCCTTTGTTAGGAATTAAAACAACATACCTATTCCTCTTAACTTTTATTAATATAATAATTTACTACAGAATATTATAAAATCACTTAGTTTAATTTTTCTGAGCTAAAAAAAGAATATTGCATCAGCTAATGAGAATAGGCTCTAAAGTAGAAATTTAATAAATAAATAGAAATAAAATTTCTATTCATTAATAACTTCTATTCTTAAAGAATAATTAAGAAAGAAGCTGAGGGAGGGACTAAAATCCACAGTAGCAGAAACTGACTACGAACATGGTTCAAGAATACAGGTCACGTATACTGTGACCGTATGTGACCATAAATGTAGAGAGGAAAACATATTGCTAAAATAAACATGCCTATTATGATAGGAATAGTGGTAGACTCAGTGGTGGCCTCCATTGAATCATGGCTCCCAGCATTTATGACATTTTGTGGTCCTCTCCCACCCTGATTCTGGGCTTGGCCATGTGACTTACTTGGAAGAATGGGGGACACTAACAAGTAGACATACACATTTGGGGCTCAATTGCTTAGAAGCAAAAGAATGCAGTTCTTATTGAACTGGAGGTCAGGCTTACAATGCTGATGGTAAAATAAAACTCTTCTCTTAAAATGCTGATGGCAAAATAAAACTCTTACTTTCATTAAAACCCTTGTTATACTATAAAATGAATTTCTCATTTCCTTTAGTGTAGTGATGCCAAAAAAGTTTCCTTCTGCTCAGGAAGCTAAAGAAGACAAACTGAAAACTGCTTAAGGAAAAGAAAAATAAAGATTTCTGTAATAGAAATGTTGGAGGAGATCATACAAAACCGGACGAAAAATGAGTCTTGATGGCTGCCTTCAACATACAAAAAGGAAAAGAAAATAGAGTAGGTCTGATTATTTGTTGAAATAAGATTCTAAAATAGGAGAAATAATTTAAAAATTAATTAGATCAGAGAGTTACTAGACTCTAAAATCTAAAGAAATCTTACAGAATAAACTGAAGTGGTTTAAGCCCAAATCCAGGAAATAACTGAGTTATATGTGGTCAGTGGAAATCAAGGGGATGTGCTGGATGTGCTCCAAGGCATTGTGACATCCTGGTTAAAAGCATGAGTTGGATGCCAGCTTTCTTGGTTCAAATCCTAATCCTGCCTCTTGCTTCTTGTGATTTGGGGAAAATTACTTAATCTCTTTCTGCCACACTTTCTCCCTCTATCAAATGGAGAACATAAAACCTATCTCATGGAGTTCTTATGAGAACTAAGTTATTTATACTTGAAATTCAGGTAGGACTATGTGTGGTTAGCTGTTATTTGTATTTGAAATATTTTCATTATTAAGTAAGGTTTTTGTTCTGTTTTGCTTGTATACCTTTATCAAAGTACAGAAAGTTTTCTCTTAATCATTAATAAGTTCAATCTTATCAAATTGTGTATGTAAATATATTGGGAAGATTAGATGGATTCTCTCCATCAGTGGCAAATAGTATTGTTACTTTTCTAATCTTCAAAAACACTAGAAAACCCTAAATGGGAGGATATAACACGGCTTCAGTTTACTAATAATTTACATAGCATTTCTGCACCCATGTTTATGGGTGAGATTGCCACATAATTTTCCTTTTGTTTTAAAGAATTATTTTATATTACAACATTTATTTATTTATTTAAATCTGAGGGAGGGACAGACAGAGAGAGAGAAAAAAAGTGAGAAAGCAAGTTGCCAGGTCTGGGACTTGAACTGTGGTCAACCATGTGGGAGTCCAAAGTCCTTAACCACCATGCCACCTGCCGGCCCTGCCTCATAATCTTTACTGTCCAATTTGGGTAACAATGTTATACTAGTCATAAACAAAATTTGAGTGGCTTTCTTTTTCTTTTCTCTGTAAGAGTTTTTTTGTTTGTTTTGTTTTCTAGAGAGAGATTTTTGCAGGACCAGCAGTTAGTGTAATGGCTATGTCACTGAACTCCCACGTAGTCGACCACGGTTCAAGTCCCAGACCGGGTGGCTTAAACTCACGCTGGGTGCATATGCATGCCTGCCCAAGATCCCAAGAGGAGAATGGAGGAGAAGGGATTGTGGCGTGACTATTCCCCCTTGGAGGTGATTTCTTGCTTTCTCTCTCTCTGTTTTTGTCTTTCTGGTGAGTGCAAGCGCCCTATAGTAAAAACCTCTCCAAAAAAAAAAAAAGAGAGAGAGAGATTTTTGCTATAGGGTGTGTGTGCTCACCAGAGAGAGAGAGAGAGACAATCCCTTCTCCTCCAGTCTCCTCTTGGGACTTTGGGCATGCATGTGTATGCGCCCGGTGTGAGTTTGAAGTTGCCAGTTTCGAGACTCAAACCACAGTCGACCATGTGGAAGTCCAGTGACATAATCATTATGCCATCTGCTCATTCTCAGATTTTTAAAAAATACATATTTTATCTCTGCGAGTTAAGGATCACCTATAATTTGTAAGACTGCAATATTTTTTCTATAAAATTATTTTGGTTTAATGCCTTTTCGTGGAAAATTTGAACAACAAATTTAATTTCCTTGAAAACATGGTGTGAATTGGATTTTTTATTTTTTCTTCAGCCAACTTTAATCATTTATATTTTTCTAAAAATATATTTATTTCATTTGTTTTAAAATTAATGGTCCTATATTCATTTTTTTGTATAAAACTGCATCATATTTATTTTAATACTTTAATTTCAGAACAAAATAAACAAAAACCCCACAATACACAAAGTCAGGTTAGGAAGGAGCTGGCTCTTGAGACCTTTATTTCCTGCGATAGACACAAGGGCAGGAGAGAAAGCACCCCCACCCACAAACGAACAAACAAAAAAACCCACTAGACATAGAGGGACCAAGGGGACAGGGCCAGTCAGGGCTGCGGTGGGATCCATGGGGTCACTATAAAGAGGGCACAAGGTTTCCCAGTAGAAATTTCTGATTTACTTCCTCTGTGTGTGATGCATCCTCATCATTGTCAAGAAGGGGGACCTCATCAGGAGAAGCAGCTCTGGGCTCCTCTGCTGTCACTTCATCTTTGACAACGCCCAGACCCAGCTTGATGATGTGGTAGATGCAGTTGCAGTGGATCTGGGGATCCTCGAGGGAGAAGACAAAAGAGAGCAGTGCAGTTTCAAACAGCAGTGCCACCAGCCTTGTTTTTGTTTGCCTCAGTGTCTCCACCATGGGGTTGATCTCCAGGTACTTTTTGGCCCATCACAGAGTTGTCCTAAATCCACTCCATGTTGGCTGTCCAGCTATAGCTGCTGGGTGAAGATACAAGTCTACTGGAGATTGTCACCTCAACCTTCATATCTAAGATTTCTTTCATGAGTTTGCACAGGTTCTCAAACTTTGCCTTGTTTTCCATCTTCTTTTCCTCCTCATCCTTGGGTAACTCCACGCCTTCCTTGGTAACTGAGATTAGGCTCTTCCCATCAGATCCTTGAGCTGCTGCATGCAGTGCTTGTCGGTAGGCTCAGTCATGTATACCGCCTCAAAGCCCCACTTCCACACATGCTCCACAGAAGCAGCGTTGGCCACCTGCTCTTTGCTCTCACCAGTGATTTTACAGTCTTTTGTGTCTCTTTCATGTGAGAGTTGTATTCTTTAAAAATTATTTAGTTTTTATTTATCATCATCATCATCATTATTATTATTATTTAATTTGAACAGAGAGAGAGAGAGAGAGAGCGAGAGAGAGAGAGAGAGAGCGAGAGAGAGAGAGAGAGAGCGAGAGAGAGAGAGAGAGAGAAAGAAAGAGAGAAACTAAGCTGCCAGGTCTGAGACTTGAACCATGGTCAACAATGAGGAAGTCCCGCGGCTCAATCATCACGCCACCTGCCAACCCCAAGAGATGTATTCTGGCAGGGAAGTCATCTCATTTCCAGACTGGGAAGTGTAATAGCATAGCAGCTCAGAAAGGCATTGCCTGTTAGTGGAGGCCTCATGGGTTCCAAGCTTTAGATTTTTAGAGAATGCCTCATAGAATTTCTTGTAGCTCTCCTTGTCTTCCACCAGCTCAGAGAAGAGCTCAGGGCATTTCTTAGCAATGTTTTGGCAAATGACTTTCAGGACTTTTGTCTATTGGAGTATATCTTGGGAGATATTTAGGGGCAGGTGCTCCAAGTCAACCACACTGTGGATAAAGCTAAGATGTTCTGTTATCAACTCATCACAGCTGTCTGTGCTGAACACACAACAAACACAGAGTTCGATGTTCTTTTTCTTTTTGTTCTCAGAGAGGTCAAAGGGAGCCCAAGAGGGATAAACAGCAATGCCCTGAATTCTTATTGCCCTTCTACAGACAATTGCTTGACAGCTGAGTGGTCTTCCCAGTCATTGGTGAGGCTCTTATAGAACTTTCATATTCCTCCTGGGTAATATCATTAGGGTTTCTGGTCCAAATGGAGTTGGTCTTGTTTAGTTCTTTCCTGATCAGTGATTTCACAATCTTCTTGGTCTTCTTTTTTCTTGTCCTTTCCACTGTCATCTTCCTCATCTGAGCTCACATCTTCAGTCTTGGGCTTCTCTTCATCATCCTTGTCTTCCTCCTCTTTCTCACCTTTTTTTCCTTCTGCCTCATCATCACTGATTTCCTTTTCTCCTTTCTTCTCTAGATAAAGTGATAGCCTATGAACTGTGAATGCTTCTCTACCACTTCCTTTTTTTTAAAGAATTATTTTGATTGAAGTTTATTTATTATTTATTTATTTAAATTAGAGTTGGACAGAGTAAGAGAGAGAGAGAGAAAGTGAGAAAGCAAGCCATCAGGTCTGGGACTCAAACTGCAGTCAGCCATGTGAGAGTCCTGCACCCTCAACCACCATGCCACTTGCCAGCCCCCTTCACCACTTCCTTTACCCACCTCTCTTAGTATTCCATCTGGTCTTCTTTAAGGTAATGATCACTTTGGTACCCCAACCAGAAGGCACACACAGTGAAGGAACGACTAGCAGAAGACTCCCAGGCATACTGTTCATCATCACTGTATTTTGTGACCACAACTACTTTCTCTGCCACCAGGTAGGCAGAATAAAAGCCAATACCAAAATGCCCAATCATGGAGATGTGTGTACCAATCTGAAGAGTTTCAATAAATGTTTTAGTACCAGACTTGGCAATGGTTGCCAAATTATTTATGAGATTGGCCTTGGTCACGCCTTGGTCTCTGGCCACCAAGGTCAAGGTACACTCCCAAGGGTTAGAGATGATGTCAATTTTCAGTTCATTACCACTGTCCAACCTGGAAGTGTCTGTCAAACTCTCATAGCGAATCTTGTCCAGGGCATCAGAACATTAGAGATTAATTTTCAAAGGAAATTTTCTTGTTCGAATAGAAGGTATAGATGATCGGAGACATGAATTGGGCAATTTCTGCCTGAGAGACAAAAGTGTCCACCTCCTCCTGTCTGTGGTGTACTTCCATAGTCATCTTGAAGAGAAAGAGTGGTGAGTAGTAGGGAGCAGGGTGGGCCAGGACCGTGCCCAACTGTTTCACTGCACCTATGCTGTGTTTCTTTTTTTTTTTGCTTTTGTTTTTGTTTTTGTTTTCTTTTTTTGTGAGAGATTTTCACTGTAGGGCGCGTGCGCTCGCCAGACAGACAGAGAGAGACATAGAGACAGAAAGCGAGAAATCACCCCCCAGGGGGGATGGTCACGCCGCAATCCCTTCTCCTCCATTCTCCTCTCGGGATCTTGGGCACGCACGCACACGCGCCCGGCGTGAGTTTTAAGCCACCGGGTCC
>NW_006159427.1:5387419-5396534 GCF_000334495.1 Tupaia belangeri chinensis
TTGAACAGAGAGAGAGAGAGAGAGAGAGAGAGAGAGAAAGAAAGTGAGAAACTAAGCTGCCAGGTCTGAGACTTGAACCATGGTCAACAATGAGGAAGTCCCGCGGCTCAATCATCACGCCACCTGCCAACCCCAAGAGATGTATTCTGGCAGGGAAGTCATCTCATTTCCAGACTGGGAAGTGTAATAGCATAGCAGCTCAGAAAGGCATTGCCTGTTAGTGGAGGCCTCATGGGTTCCAAGCTTTAGATTTTTAGAGAATGCCTCATAGAATTTCTTGTAGCTCTCCTTGTCTTCCACCAGCTCAGAGAAGAGCTCAGGGCATTTCTTAGCAATGTTTTGGCAAATGACTTTCAGGACTTTTGTCTATTGGAGTATATCTTGGGAGATATTTAGGGGCAGGTGCTCCAAGTCAACCACACTGTGGATAAAGCTAAGATGTTCTGTTATCAACTCATCACAGCTGTCTGTGCTGAACACACAACAAACACAGAGTTCGATGTTCTTTTTCTTTTTGTTCTCAGAGAGGTCAAAGGGAGCCCAAGAGGGATAAACAGCAATGCCCTGAATTCTTATTGCCCTTCTACAGACAATTGCTTGACAGCTGAGTGGTCTTCCCAGTCATTGGTGAGGCTCTTATAGAACTTTCATATTCCTCCTGGGTAATATCATTAGGGTTTCTGGTCCAAATGGAGTTGGTCTTGTTTAGTTCTTTCCTGATCAGTGATTTCACAATCTTCTTGGTCTTCTTTTTTCTTGTCCTTTCCACTGTCATCTTCCTCATCTGAGCTCACATCTTCAGTCTTGGGCTTCTCTTCATCATCCTTGTCTTCCTCCTCTTTCTCACCTTTTTTTCCTTCTGCCTCATCATCACTGATTTCCTTTTCTCCTTTCTTCTCTAGATAAAGTGATAGCCTATGAACTGTGAATGCTTCTCTACCACTTCCTTTTTTTTAAAGAATTATTTTGATTGAAGTTTATTTATTATTTATTTATTTAAATTAGAGTTGGACAGAGTAAGAGAGAGAGAGAGAAAGTGAGAAAGCAAGCCATCAGGTCTGGGACTCAAACTGCAGTCAGCCATGTGAGAGTCCTGCACCCTCAACCACCATGCCACTTGCCAGCCCCCTTCACCACTTCCTTTACCCACCTCTCTTAGTATTCCATCTGGTCTTCTTTAAGGTAATGATCACTTTGGTACCCCAACCAGAAGGCACACACAGTGAAGGAACGACTAGCAGAAGACTCCCAGGCATACTGTTCATCATCACTGTATTTTGTGACCACAACTACTTTCTCTGCCACCAGGTAGGCAGAATAAAAGCCAATACCAAAATGCCCAATCATGGAGATGTGTGTACCAATCTGAAGAGTTTCAATAAATGTTTTAGTACCAGACTTGGCAATGGTTGCCAAATTATTTATGAGATTGGCCTTGGTCACGCCTTGGTCTCTGGCCACCAAGGTCAAGGTACACTCCCAAGGGTTAGAGATGATGTCAATTTTCAGTTCATTACCACTGTCCAACCTGGAAGTGTCTGTCAAACTCTCATAGCGAATCTTGTCCAGGGCATCAGAACATTAGAGATTAATTTTCAAAGGAAATTTTCTTGTTCGAATAGAAGGTATAGATGATCGGAGACATGAATTGGGCAATTTCTGCCTGAGAGACAAAAGTGTCCACCTCCTCCTGTCTGTGGTGTACTTCCATAGTCATCTTGAAGAGAAAGAGTGGTGAGTAGTAGGGAGCAGGGTGGGCCAGGACCGTGCCCAACTGATACATGACACCTATGCTGTGTTTCTTTTTTTTTTTGCTTTTGTTTTTGTTTTTGTTTTCTTTTTTTGTGAGAGATTTTCACTGTAGGGCGCGTGCGCTCGCCAGACAGACAGAGAGAGACATAGAGACAGAAAGCGAGAAATCACCCCCCAGGGGGGATGGTCACGCCGCAATCCCTTCTCCTCCATTCTCCTCTCGGGATCTTGGGCACGCACGCACACGCGCCCGGCGTGAGTTTTAAGCCACCGGGTCCGGGACACGAACCGCGGTCGACTACGTGGGAGTCCAGCGACATAGCCATT
This sequence comes from Tupaia belangeri chinensis, assembly GCF_000334495.1. NCBI lineage: Eukaryota > Metazoa > Chordata > Mammalia > Scandentia > Tupaiidae > Tupaia > Tupaia belangeri. The sequence goes on from NW_006159427.1 coordinate 5,389,499, forward strand.
ACGCTAACTGCTGGTTCCCCCTTATTTTTGTTTTTTAATAGAGATTTTTGCTCGGACCAGCAGTTAGCGTAATGGCTATGTCGCTGGACTCTCACAGAGTTGACCGCGGTTCGAGTCCTAGTCCCGGTGGCTTAAACTCACGCCGGGCACGTGTATGTGCGTGCCCAAGATCCCGAGAAGAGAATGGAGGAGAAGGGATTGCAGCGTGGCCATCCCCCCCTGGGGGGTGATTTCTCGCTCTCTGTCTCTCTGTCTGTCTCTGTCTGTCTGGTGAGCGCACACACCCTATAGCAAAAACCTCTCCAAAAAAAAAAAAGAGAGAGATTTTTGCTCTAGGATGTATACGCTCTCTGGATAGATAGAGACAGAGAGACAGAAAGTGAGAAATCACCCCCCCACCCAGTGGGGGATGGCCACTCTGCAGTCTCTTCTCCTCCATTCTCCTCTTGGGATTTTGGGCATGCACACATGTCTGGTGTGAGTTTTAAACCACCAGGTCTGGGACTTGAATTGCAGTCGACTATGTGGGAGTCCAGTGATGTAAACGTTATGTTATCTGCTGGTCCCTAGGCTGCATTTTTTTTAAGACTGAAAAGAATCTGTTCTCTGACCTTTTTAAACTTCTTAGTATTAATTGGTGTCTACTTTTTTTTTTTCTTGAGTCAGATTTTTAAAGCTTTTTCTATTTATTCTTTTAAGAGAATGAGGTTTTGTTTTTGCAGTTGTACCTTATTTTAAAATTTTTTAATCTTGCTATTTCTTTAATTTCTACTTTTGCTTTTATTTTTCCCTCAAATTTTCTTTTTTCTTTTTCTGACTTTATAGGTTGACTGCTTTTTGTTTTATAAAAAGTGCATTTAAAACTATAAATTTTCATGCAAGTACTAGATTAACTTCATTCTATTGGTTTTGATGTGTAGTGTTCTAATGATGTAGTTTCAAAACTTTATTAATGTCCTTAGAGGATTCTTTAACCCATGAATTGTTTTAAAGTGGGATGTTTCCTAAAACTATTGAGTTTTCTTGGTTACATTTTATTTGTATTTATAAGAAAATATAACTTGTTAGAGAAAAGTTGATATAGTATTAATTCTTTGGGATTTGTTGAGATGCTTTTTCTGGCCTACTATATGGTCATCCCCCCACCCCCCAGATCTTTATATATATATATACTTTAAAATAACAGTTACTCTCCTGGATATAAGATTCTCCATAAATATGCTGCATAATTCTGTATCTTAGTAATTTTTCCTGATTTTTCTATCAACTTCTGAGAGAGAAGTAAAAACCATTATTTGTGCATTTTTCCATTTTATCTTGTAATTTTTTTTTTTTAATATTCCAGGCAATTTCGTTTATAATCTTCTTGGAGAGTGCCTCTTTTATTAATAACAAATGTCTCTCTTTGCCTCATTAAGTGTTTGATACTTAAAACTTCAGCCAGTATATCAGGTTCATTTATTAATTGTTTTTGTGTATCTTTTCCATGCTTTCTTTTTTCATTTTTGTTTTTAACTTTGCCAGAGGGTGCGTGTGTTTTCTGGAGAGAAACAGAGTGAGGAGGGAGGAATGAGTACACTGTAGTCCCTTCTCCTTCATTTCTCCTTCCCTTTGGGATTTTGGGCATACATGAACATGTCCTGGCATGCCTCTCAAGCGGCTGGGTCCAGACTTGAACTCCAGTTCAGCTGCTTCAACCACCATGCCATGTGCTGACCCATGCATTTATTTTTAAGCTTTCAGTAATGTTTTGTTTTAGGTGTACCTCCTATAAGCAACATACAAGGAGATTTCAAAATGTTCATGAACCATGCACACTATGAAAAAACGATGCATGGATTTCAAAAATTTTTGCATGAGGCCAGCAGGTGGCATGGTGGCTAAGGCACTGGACTCCCATATGGCTGACTACAGTTCAAGTCCTAGATCTGGGGGTTTGCTTTCTTACTCTCTCTCTCTCTCTCTCTCTGTGTGGTGAGCATGCATGCCCTGTAGCAAATTAACAAAATAATAATAATAATAATAAATACAGTTTTTTTAATTTTTTGCATCTAGGGCCAGCAGGTGGTGTGGTGGTTAACGGCACTGGACTCCCACATGGCCAACCCTGGTTCTTGTCCTGGAGACGTACCTTCTCTCTCTCTCTCTCTCTCTCTGGTCAAAATAAATACATAAATAAAGTTAAATTAAAAATTCTTAAAAAATGTTTTTTTGCATAAAAATTAACTTGCATTTATTCCATTTCCATGAACTTAAAAAAAAAGTCCTTTGGTATAGCAGGGTTAAAAAATACACACACACGTAATCTAAAAGTTTGTCTCTTAATAGGTGTTTTTAACCACTAGAACTTTTAAGTTATGATTTATTTTGGGGATTATTGCTATTATCCTGTTTTGTGTTGTTTGATGACTATAATTTTTATTCTCACTTGCTTTTTAAAAATTATTATTATTTTCTTTTGTTGAATTAGTATTTTGTTGTTATTTTGAAAGATTTTTTGCTATAGGGCATGTGCACTCATCAGAGAGACAGAGAAACAGAAAGCAAAAAATCATCCCCAGGGAAGATGGCTTCGCCCTAATCCCCTCTTCTCCATTCTCTTCTTAGGATTTTGGGCACACACGCACATGTGCCTGGCATGAGTTTTAAGCTGCCAAGTCTAAGACTCAAAATGCATTTGACCACAGGGGAGTTCAGTGACATAACCATTATGCCATTTGCTGATCCTAGTACGTTTTTTTTCTTTTTTTTTTGAAGAGGTTTTTGCTATAGGGTGTGTGCGCTCGCCAGACAGACGGAGATAGAGAGATAGAAAGCAAGAAATCCCCCCCCAGGGGGGATGGCCATGCCGCAATCCCTTCTCTTCCATTTCTCTTCCATTCTCCTCTCGGGATCTTGGGCACGCACACACACGTGCCCGGCGTGAGTTTAAGCCACCAGGTCCTGGACTCGAACTGCGGTCGACTACGTGGGAGTCCATCGATGTAGCCATTACGCTAACTGCTGGTCCCCCTAGTATGTTTTTTTAATTCACAGAATTTGTTTTAAAATGTTACTCTTGACTTTTTAAAAAGAAATTGTCAGAGGGTGTATGTGCTTGCCAGAGACAGAGAGAGAGAGCGGGAGAGCAAGGAGAGAAATAGGGAGAAAGCACCCCTCAATAGGGTGTGGTCATGCCACAATTCCTTTTCTTGTTTCTGTATCTTGTGGGGATTTTGGGACACACGTGCATATGTACCTTGTATATTTTTCAAGGCATCAGAACTGGTATAATTCAAACTGCATGGTTGGCCATGTGGGATCCACCTCCCTTAACCACTAGGCTGTAGGATTGGCTTTTGAATTTTTTTCTTTTAATTTTAATTTATATTTTATCACATGTCTTTACAGTATACATTTTATTTTCCAATACAACTACCATGCATGTCAATCAAGACAAGCATGTTACTATATACATTATCATCATCAAATAGCTTCTCAATTTTTTTTGTCAATTAAGCATACTTTTACCCATTTTCTTCCCTTCCTCTTTCTCCTCCCTCCCTTCCATACTAAACTTTTTTTCAGCATTTTTTTGATTCACAAAAGATCTTGAAGTATGGACAAAGCTAGAATTTAGTGACAAGTGTACTGTAATTTTCTTCTGAAACATTTTTCTCCCTCTCTCTCTATTCCCTTTACTAACGAGAATATAAACTAACCTACTTACAAAAAACAAAAAAACAAAAAATAGGTTAATCTCAGTTTGGTTTGTCATTTGTACAAAGCTCCAAATGAATTAAATTTCTTGCAACACATACTATTGTATTATTGAACTTATGCAAATAATCATTCTGCCACAAAATAAGAATGCTCATAAATATCTTACAATTGCAAAGGGTTCAGGAAGGGAGAAAAGTCTGTTTCAATTAAAAAAACTTTTTTTTTTTTTTTGACAAATTGCTGAACCCAACAGCTCAAAAGAAAACAAAAATTTTTAAATCTGGAAGATAAAGCATAGAAGAAATTCAGTAATGTTTTAGAAAATAGTCATAGAATTCTATTTCACCAGCTCGGTCTCGTGTAATCTCTCTTTTATTGAATTTGCAGTGTTACTGTCGTCTGACCTTTCCATTAACATTCAACATTATTATTATTGATATTTCAGAACTTGTCCCTACCATTACGTTGGCCTTTTTCTTGATCATTTTTTGTTCTCTTGTCTGTCTGTCTTTAATTTTCCTGGTATAGTACTCCTTTCAGAACACCTTAAAGAGCTGGTCTGGTGTTGGTAAATTCTTTCAGGTTTTGTTTCTTTGAGAATGCATTGATCTTTTCTTCCCACATGAAGGATAATCTTGCCAGATACAGTAATTTTGGTTGAAATTTTTTTCAACCAGAATTTTTGGTTGAAAAATTTCATTCTTTCCTTGCTTGCATTGTTTCCAAGGAAAGGTCCAATGTTAGCCTGATGGGATATCCTTTGAAAGTAACTTGAGGCTTTTCTCTTGCCAATTTTATTATCTTATCTCTGGCTATGGTTTTGGTCAATCTGGCTATGATGTGCGTTGGAGAAGATCTTTTGGGTTGATTCTATGTGGGGTCCTTTGCATATCTTGGGTCTGGATTATTTGAATGCTTCTCTAGATTTTAAAAGTTTTCTTCTAGGATTTCATGGAGTAGATTATCAATGCCCTGATTAGTTTCTTCACCTTCAAGGATACTGATTATCTGGATGACTGGGCATCCAATGGTATCTGGTATTACTTGTATGTTATTCTCATTTTGGGGGGTTATTTTCGCAGTCTTGTTGGTGAATTTTTCTAGGTCAGAGGTGGAGGGGGGAATGGCCCACTGCAATCCCTTCTCGTGGGATCCTGGGCATGCAAGCTCACGTACCTGGCGTGATTTTCAAGCCACCAGATCTGAGACTCAAACCACAGTCAGTCGTGTGGCAGTCCAGTGATGTAACCATTACGCCATCTGCTGGTCCTGAAAGAGGTTTATTCTAAGTCACTGCGAGTGACCATGGCAACAAGATACAATCTCAAGAACCTGTGAAAAAGTGTTTTAAGGTGACTAGATCGCAACAAGACTTTCATACGAAAATTTTCAGACAATTTAATTTAGCAGCGTTCAGTTGAACAAAAACATTTTGAATTGGGCAGCCCCCAGAATGGCTTCCAAGGAACTCCGGATAGCCAGTTGGTAGGATAACATTTATGTGCAAGAAAAGGAAAGTGACTTAGGAAACAAAAATGAGAGAATGAGGTAGAGAGATAATTGGGTTGAGTACAGCTTGATGTTTGCCGGCATTAAGACCGTTTAAAGGGTGGGCTGTGATTGGCTGAAGTGTTGTTGCTCTGATTGGCTGTGACTCAGCAACTTCCTAAGGAAGCAAACTTCCAAGTGAGCTTGTGGTTTGTTTATAGGAGTTTGAGAATCTGAGTACCCAAGCTATCTCAGATCAATACAGTTTAGTTTAACAAAACTTAACCTTTAACACATAGGAAGTTTACTAACCATCATGTGATGTTATGGCAGTCAGGATATGAGAAATAAGCCACAATGACTGAGGCAAGGTGAAAATTTAGTCAGATTGATGGTTTGCAGGCATGACTCTTTAGACCCCTTAGGAAAGAATTTTAGGACAAGGAAAATTGGCCAGTTTCAATCTTCAGGTGGTTTTTACTTGGGAGGCTAGACAGGAGGATTGCAAGGTCAAGGCCAACTTGGGCAATGTAGCAAGATCCTGTCTCTAAAAATACACAAATTAATAAAGAAAAATATAGGTGATTTTAGTCTCTGGTTTTCTTCACAGAGCTTAAAAAATCCTTTGAATTTCAGAATAAGAGTGTCTTTGTTATGCTAATGAGATAATGAGATAGTGGGCCCCTAGATGGCTCCAGAATGGGAGCTAGTATCCCAAAAGACCAAGTATATGATTAGTGGGTCGGACTCTCAGCCATGTGACCTCTGAGAAGGGTTTGAAGGTTTAGACTTTGCATTCAGTCATGTGGCCAGTGATTTAATCAATCACACGTCAGTAATGAAAAGCCAGTAACAACTCAGTTCTCTGAGGCTTGGGGGAGCTTCCAGGTTGGTGCCCACTTTAATGTGCTGGAAAGGTGATGCACCCTGATTATGGGTGAAAGAATGAAAGCTTAATGTCTGGGACTCTCCTAGACCTTTCCTTCTGCATATCCTTGATAATAAAACTGTAATTATTTCACTTTTCTGAGTTCTCTGAATCATTCTAATAAATTATTGAGCTTAAGGAGATTGTGAGAATCCATACTTTTGCAGCCAGTTGGTCAGAAATGTGAATGGCTGAGGACCCCGTGGTGTCCAGAGTGAAGGCAGTCTTGTAGAGTACTGAGTTCTAAAATCTATGGAGTTTGATGCTTTTTCTGGGTGGTAGTGTCAGAATTAAATTGTAGTTCACTCCTGTCTTGGTTCATTCTGTGTTACAGCTATAACAGAATGCCACATATTTGGTCCTTTATAATGAACATTAATTTATTGGCTCACGGTGCTGGAGAATGGGAGGTCCAAGATCCAAGTGCCGACACTGGTGAGGGTCTTCTTTCTGCATCATCCCATGGTGGAAGGGCAAAGGAGAATGGGGGAAAGGATATCGATGTCATCCTTTTATAAGGAATCCACTCTCTTGACAGTGTCATTAATCCAGTCATGAAGGCAGAGTCCTCACGGTCTAATCATGTCTTATAGGTTTATATCGTGGATCTTCATTCTATCCGGCAATTACATTTCAGCATGACTTTGGGAGGGACAAACATTCTAATCATAGCGTTCTTCCCCTGCTCTCTCTTCAAAACTCATATTCTTCTCACATACCAAATCCATTTATTCCATCTCAATAGACCTCGCATCAACTCAGAAGTCCAAATTCGAAGTTTTATCTAAATTAGATATGAATTGAGTGAGACTCAAGGCAAAGTTCATCCTGTGGCAAATTTCGTCAGCTATGAGCCTACAAAATCAGAATAAATGATCGATTTCCAAAATAGGATGATAAAATAAGTGTAGGAAGACT
>NW_006159427.1:5397603-5408650 GCF_000334495.1 Tupaia belangeri chinensis
GCATGAGGCCAGCAGGTGGCATGGTGGCTAAGGCACTGGACTCCCATATGGCTGACTACAGTTCAAGTCCTAGATCTGGTGGTTTGCTTTCTTACTCTCTCTCTCTCTCTCTCTCTGTGTGGTGAGCATGCATGCCCTGTAGCAAATTAACAAAATAATAATAATAATAATAAATACAGTTTTTTTAATTTTTTGCATCTAGGGCCAGCAGGTGGTGTGGTGGTTAAGGGCACTGGACTCCCACATGGCCAACCCTGGTTCATGTCCTGGACCTGGTGACTTACCTTCTCTCTCTCTCTCTCTCTCTCTGGTCAAAATAAATACATAAATAAAGTTAAATTAAAAATTCTTAAAAAATGTTTTTTTGCATAAAAATTAACTTGCATTTATTCCATTTCCATGAACTTAAAAAAAAAGTCCTTTGGTATAGCAGGGTTAAAAAATACACACACACGTAATCTAAAAGTTTGTCTCTTAATAGGTGTTTTTAACCACTAGAACTTTTAAGTTATGATTTATTTTGGGGATTATTGCTATTATCCTGTTTTGTGTTGTTTGATGACTATAATTTTTATTCTCACTTGCTTTTTAAAAATTATTATTATTTTCTTTTGTTGAATTAGTATTTTGTTGTTATTTTGAAAGATTTTTTGCTATAGGGCATGTGCACTCATCAGAGAGACAGAGAAACAGAAAGCAAAAAATCATCCCCAGGGAAGATGGCTTCGCCCTAATCCCCTCTTCTCCATTCTCTTCTTAGGATTTTGGGCACACACGCACATGTGCCTGGCATGAGTTTTAAGCTGCCAAGTCTAAGACTCAAAATGCATTTGACCACAGGGGAGTTCAGTGACATAACCATTATGCCATTTGCTGATCCTAGTACGTTTTTTTTCTTTTTTTTTTGAAGAGGTTTTTGCTATAGGGTGTGTGCGCTCGCCAGACAGACGGAGATAGAGAGATAGAAAGCAAGAAATCACCCCCCAGGGGGGATGGCCATGCCGCAATCCCTTCTCTTCCATTTCTCTTCCATTCTCCTCTCGGGATCTTGGGCACGCACACACACGTGCCCGGCGTGAGTTTAAGCCACCAGGTCCTGGACTCGAACTGCGGTCGACTACGTGGGAGTCCATCGATGTAGCCATTACGCTAACTGCTGGTCCCCCTAGTATGTTTTTTTAATTCACAGAATTTGTTTTAAAATGTTACTCTTGACTTTTTAAAAAGAAATTGTCAGAGGGTGTATGTGCTTGCCAGAGACAGAGAGAGAGAGCGGGAGAGCAAGGAGAGAAATAGGGAGAAAGCACCCCTCAATAGGGTGTGGTCATGCCACAATTCCTTTTCTTGTTTCTGTATCTTGTGGGGATTTTGGGACACACGTGCATATGTACCTTGTATATTTTTCAAGGCATCAGAACTGGTATAATTCAAACTGCATGGTTGGCCATGTGGGATCCACCTCCCTTAACCACTAGGCTGTAGGATTGGCTTTTGAATTTTTTTCTTTTAATTTTAATTTATATTTTATCACATGTCTTTACAGTATACATTTTATTTTCCAATACAACTACCATGCATGTCAATCAAGACAAGCATGTTACTATATACATTATCATCATCAAATAGCTTCTCAATTTTTTTTGTCAATTAAGCATACTTTTACCCATTTTCTTCCCTTCCTCTTTCTCCTCCCTCCCTTCCATACTAAACTTTTTTTCAGCATTTTTTTGATTCACAAAAGATCTTGAAGTATGGACAAAGCTAGAATTTAGTGACAAGTGTACTGTAATTTTCTTCTGAAACATTTTTCTCCCTCTCTCTCTATTCCCTTTACTAACGAGAATATAAACTAACCTACTTACAAAAAACAAAAAAACAAAAAATAGGTTAATCTCAGTTTGGTTTGTCATTTGTACAAAGCTCCAAATGAATTAAATTTCTTGCAACACATACTATTGTATTATTGAACTTATGCAAATAATCATTCTGCCACAAAATAAGAATGCTCATAAATATCTTACAATTGCAAAGGGTTCAGGAAGGGAGAAAAGTCTGTTTCAATTAAAAAAACTTTTTTTTTTTTTTTGACAAATTGCTGAACCCAACAGCTCAAAAGAAAACAAAAATTTTTAAATCTGGAAGATAAAGCATAGAAGAAATTCAGTAATGTTTTAGAAAATAGTCATAGAATTCTATTTCACCAGCTCGGTCTCGTGTAATCTCTCTTTTATTGAATTTGCAGTGTTACTGTCGTCTGACCTTTCCATTAACATTCAACATTATTATTATTGATATTTCAGAACTTGTCCCTACCATTACGTTGGCCTTTTTCTTGATCATTTTTTGTTCTCTTGTCTGTCTGTCTTTAATTTTCCTGGTATAGTACTCCTTTCAGAACACCTTAAAGAGCTGGTCTGGTGTTGGTAAATTCTTTCAGGTTTTGTTTCTTTGAGAATGCATTGATCTTTTCTTCCCACATGACGGATAATCTTGCCAGATACAGTAATTTTGGTTGAAATTTTTTTCAACCAGAATTTTTGGTTGAAAAATTTCATTCTTTCCTTGCTTGCATTGTTTCCAAGGAAAGGTCCAATGTTAGCCTGATGGGATATCCTTTGAAAGTAACTTGAGGCTTTTCTCTTGCCAATTTTATTATCTTATCTCTGGCTATGGTTTTGGTCAATCTGGCTATGATGTGCGTTGGAGAAGATCTTTTGGGTTGATTCTATGTGGGGTCCTTTGCATATCTTGGGTCTGGATTATTTGAATGCTTCTCTAGATTTTAAAAGTTTTCTTCTAGGATTTCATGGAGTAGATTATCAATGCCCTGATTAGTTTCTTCACCTTCAAGGATACTGATTATCTGGATGACTGGGCATCCAATGGTATCTGGTATTACTTGTATGTTATTCTCATTTTGGGGGGTTATTTTCGCAGTCTTGTTGGTGAATTTTTCTAGGTCAGAGGTGGAGGGGGGAATGGCCCACTGCAATCCCTTCTCGTGGGATCCTGGGCATGCAAGCTCACGTACCTGGCGTGATTTTCAAGCCACCAGATCTGAGACTCAAACCACAGTCAGTCGTGTGGCAGTCCAGTGATGTAACCATTACGCCATCTGCTGGTCCTGAAAGAGGTTTATTCTAAGTCACTGCGAGTGACCATGGCAACAAGATACAATCTCAAGAACCTGTGAAAAAGTGTTTTAAGGTGACTAGATCGCAACAAGACTTTCATACGAAAATTTTCAGACAATTTAATTTAGCAGCGTTCAGTTGAACAAAAACATTTTGAATTGGGCAGCCCCCAGAATGGCTTCCAAGGAACTCCGGATAGCCAGTTGGTAGGATAACATTTATGTGCAAGAAAAGGAAAGTGACTTAGGAAACAAAAATGAGAGAATGAGGTAGAGAGATAATTGGGTTGAGTACAGCTTGATGTTTGCCGGCATTAAGACCGTTTAAAGGGTGGGCTGTGATTGGCTGAAGTGTTGTTGCTCTGATTGGCTGTGACTCAGCAACTTCCTAAGGAAGCAAACTTCCAAGTGAGCTTGTGGTTTGTTTATAGGAGTTTGAGAATCTGAGTACCCAAGCTATCTCAGATCAATACAGTTTAGTTTAACAAAACTTAACCTTTAACACATAGGAAGTTTACTAACCATCATGTGATGTTATGGCAGTCAGGATATGAGAAATAAGCCACAATGACTGAGGCAAGGTGAAAATTTAGTCAGATTGATGGTTTGCAGGCATGACTCTTTAGACCCCTTAGGAAAGAATTTTAGGACAAGGAAAATTGGCCAGTTTCAATCTTCAGGTGGTTTTTACTTGGGAGGCTAGACAGGAGGATTGCAAGGTCAAGGCCAACTTGGGCAATGTAGCAAGATCCTGTCTCTAAAAATACACAAATTAATAAAGAAAAATATAGGTGATTTTAGTCTCTGGTTTTCTTCACAGAGCTTAAAAAATCCTTTGAATTTCAGAATAAGAGTGTCTTTGTTATGCTAATGAGATAATGAGATAGTGGGCCCCTAGATGGCTCCAGAATGGGAGCTAGTATCCCAAAAGACCAAGTATATGATTAGTGGGTCGGACTCTCAGCCATGTGACCTCTGAGAAGGGTTTGAAGGTTTAGACTTTGCATTCAGTCATGTGGCCAGTGATTTAATCAATCACACGTCAGTAATGAAAAGCCAGTAACAACTCAGTTCTCTGAGGCTTGGGGGAGCTTCCAGGTTGGTGCCCACTTTAATGTGCTGGAAAGGTGATGCACCCTGATTATGGGTGAAAGAATGAAAGCTTAATGTCTGGGACTCTCCTAGACCTTTCCTTCTGCATATCCTTGATAATAAAACTGTAATTATTTCACTTTTCTGAGTTCTCTGAATCATTCTAATAAATTATTGAGCTTAAGGAGATTGTGAGAATCCATACTTTTGCAGCCAGTTGGTCAGAAATGTGAATGGCTGAGGACCCCGTGGTGTCCAGAGTGAAGGCAGTCTTGTAGAGTACTGAGTTCTAAAATCTATGGAGTTTGATGCTTTTTCTGGGTGGTAGTGTCAGAATTAAATTGTAGTTCACTCCTGTCTTGGTTCATTCTGTGTTACAGCTATAACAGAATGCCACATATTTGGTCCTTTATAATGAACATTAATTTATTGGCTCATGGTGCTGGAGAATGGGAGGTCCAAGATCCAAGTGCCGACACCGGTGAGGGTCTTCTTTCTGCATCATCCCATGGTGGAAGGGCAAAGGAGAATGGGGGAAAGGATATCGATGTCATCCTTTTATAAGGAATCCACTCTCTTGACAGTGTCATTAATCCAGTCATGAAGGCAGAGTCCTCACGGTCTAATCATGTCTTATAGGTTTATATCGTGGATCTTCATTCTATCCGGCAATTACATTTCAGCATGACTTTGGGAGGGACAAACATTCTAATCATAGCGTTCTTCCCCTGCTCTCTCTTCAAAACTCATATTCTTCTCACATACCAAATCCATTTATTCCATCTCAATAGACCTCGCATCAACTCAGAAGTCCAAATTCGAAGTTTTATCTAAATTAGATATGAATTGAGTGAGACTCAAGGCAAAGTTCATCCTGTGGCAAATTTCGTCAGCTATGAGCCTACAAAATCAGAATAAATGATCGATTTCCAAAATAGGATGATAAAATAAGTGTAGGAAGACTACCTATTTCAAAGAAATAAATAGGTGAGAAAAGAGGGGAACTAGTCCTAAGTAAGTTCAAAATCCAATAGGGCAAATAACATTGAATTATAAAATTGGAAAATCATAAAAAAAAAAACGGTAAAACTATTCGTACCATTTAAAAAAAATAGATATTTGATGGCTGCAGTGAGCGGTATGGGCCCAGCTGGGTTCTACTTTATAGTATGCTCTTTTTACTCACTGGGGTTTATGCCTAAAGTCAGACTTGAGTTCATGTATAGGTATGTGTCAGCTGCGATAACTATTGGATATATTTAGACTAATTAAGTTCACTGACAGATCATTTGGGGAGAGGGGAGGCACGGAGGGCAACCGTGGATGCCAGGGACAATGTGGGAGGAGGATGGGTCATAACAGAGGGAGGGGGATGGGGAATCTAGGATGGCAAAACAAAAGGCAAGGTATGCAGGACACAAGAGTTGGGAAATTATTTGCTGAGAACATATATGTTGACGTGCTTGATTGAGCCAATGCACAGTGTATTTTGGATGAAAAATTCATTTGTGTGTTGTGATGGGAAAAAAAATTATAATAAAAAAAATTGGAAAATCATTTTTGCTCTATGTCCAGCACTCCCTCACACACTCTCCCTTTTTTTAAGTTTATTTATTTGCTGGGCCCATGTGAGAAAGTTCTGGGTTTGTGTCCAGAGATCTTCCTGAGTACCCTAGGCATGCATGTGCCCATGATCCAGGGCTGGTAGTGTGATAGGTAGCTGGACAGATATGAGCTGACCACCCTGAGGAGAGCTGAAGGAACCTGCCTCTGCAGTCACAGCCTGTCAGGGAATACAGCCAGACCCTCTGTGAGAACTCTTCCCTCCCCTCCTGGCTCCTGGTGCCAAGAAGGTTATCTTTTCTCTTGTCATTCCAGATACACACACAGATCGCCACCAGGCTGGGATGCTAGGCTAACATCCTGATTCCCGCTGGGGCAATAAACTGATCAGACAGCTCATTCATAGATGGATGTTCATACCGTCTAAGTCCACACTGGGGATGCAGGAATTTACCTCACTCTTTTAGGAATTTTCACTCTAAAAGAGTGAGGTAAATTCCTCACCTAAGAGAGATGTGAGAAGCTCAGGAAAAAGCCCATGAATTCCAAACAAAGAATCCCAATTCTATGACAGAACTGTCCTTTCTAAATATTCATTACCAACTCTCAAAAGTAATACCTAACTCCATCTTCACTGCAGTTGTCCTCTGGCATCTGCCCACCTGCACTCCCTTCTGGTGTGGGGGTGTGTTTCTATTCTATTAAAAATCCTCACTTACCTATTAAAACTTTCCTTCTCTTACTTCATACATGTTAATGATTTTTCATTCCATGTCTCAGAACAGGTCTCCAATCTTAGAGATCTGGGTCTAAAGAAAGAAGGATTTTACACAACGCAGTTCAACTTTCCCATTTCGTAACAGTGGAAACTGGGGGTGGATTGCAGCATTAGGACCCTGTTGAAGGTACTGTCTTTCTGTCTCTTTGTCTTTCTTATCCATGAAAAAGATAAAATTGTGTTTTAGATTTTTGCTGTAGGGTGTGTATACTTGCTAGAAAGAGACAGATAGTGATAGTGGGAGGGAAAGTGAGAAATCAACCTCAAGGCAGGATGGCCACACTGCAATCCCCTCTCCTCCATGGTCCTCCTGGAATTTTGGGCACAAATGCACATGCGTGGTGGAGTGATTTTCAAGCTACCAGGCCCGGAATTTGAACAACAGTCAGCTATGTGAGAGTCCAGAGCCTTAACCACTACTTTATCTATTAATGAGAGCAAGAGCATGGATGCACGCACACACGTGTGCAAGTATGAGAGAGAGGCACCCTACCATTGACAGGGTCTTGTCATGCCACTGTCACCTTCCCCAATTCCTTTTTTTTTTTTCTAGAATTTTTTGCTATAGGGCACGTGCGCTCGCCAGACAGACAGAGAGAGACAGAGAGACAGAAAGCGAGAAATCACCCCCCAGGGGGGATGGCCATGCCGCAATCCCTTCTCCAGTCTCCTCTTGGGATCTTGGGCACTCACGCACACGTGCCCGGCGTGAGTTTTAAGCCACCAGGTCCGGGACCCGAACCGCAGTTGACTACGTGGGAGTCCAGCGACATAGCCATTACGCTAACTGCTGGTCTCCACCTTCCCCAATTCTTCTCATCAGAATCTTGGGTGTGTGTGTACACTTTGTGGACAGAAGTCTGACTGCTTTTTCCTATTTTTCCAAAATCTTTTCCAGAGAGCCTAGAGGGAGTCATGCCCACAAACATTAGCAGACCATTTTGGCCTGTTGGTAACAGGATTCTTCCTACATCCTGCCCCTGTCATAGTATTGGAGTATCTTATTGATGTATATTAAGCCTCCTTAAGCTGTTAAAATACATTCCTTTCTGATCTCAGCAACCTTCCTGTTTTAATCACCACCCTAAAAACTGTAAACCCATCTATGATCTACAAGCTCCCCCCCTTTCCACATGCCCCACCTTTTTGGACCAGACCAATGGAAAAGCTCTTTACTAAATTTCAAACTCTGTCTCTTGCTCTCAAAATCAAAAAAAGGAACCCCTGTACCAGTACCTGATTCACCCGAGAGAAAGGCATGTTTTACCTCCTCTCTAGGCCTAGGTCACTCATATTCTGCTTTAATTAATGCATAAATAAACTACATTAATAATTATTTTTACAGAGTTGGTTATTTTCCATCGACAACTTAGAATGTTTTCTAGTCAATGTAGGATCTGAACCCAAAGTCTTCTTTCTTCTTTTTCTTTGTATTTTTAATCCACTTTGCAAAGAAACAAAAGTTTCTTTCTTTCATAAATGGCAGAGACAGAGAGTTGGAATTCTCATAAGTTGGAATGTTGTGGCTGTAGAGGTCCTAGGCTGACATTGTACACTGGTGTTGGAGTACACTGGCTTAAAGTTCTGGAGTTTCAGGGGCAGGCCCACTGATGCAATTCCACGAGGCATTGTCCTAATGGGGACTCTCTGATGGCTCCAACTATGTGACAAAATTCTGCCTGGACCCCTAGGCTGTTCATGACTTTTTAAATCTAGATGGAGGCCACTATGGCCCAACAGCTTTTTATTCTATTATACATGCCTGCAGAATTAGCTCCATGTGGACACTGCAAGATTTCCTGCTTGTACCTTCCCAAGTAGCAGCCATAACCATGATTGGAGCAGCCAAAGGGTGCCATGCCAGAATGCTTGGAGGCTACATGGAACAGTGAGTGCTAATTTCCAGTGGGTGCCCTGGGCTGCTCATAGGAAACCTTTCCTCAAGACATTGGTCTGGTCCTGTGATGGGAGAGGCCCCTTCGAAGATCTCTGAAATGCCTTCAGGGTCATTCTCCCATTGTCTTGATTGGAGATATTTCCTTCTATCCATACTCATCTCCTTATCAAATGATTGTTTGGCTGCACCCTTGGTTTCCCCTCCTAAACAAGCTTTATTGTTTGGAGTGTAAATGGAGTGTAAAATTTCAAAACTTATCAACAAAATCAACAAAACTTATCAACAAAATGCTGTACATTTAACCCTTTTAATGAAATTTAATTTTTGAATAGTTTACTTTTTTCTCTCAGTTTACTGTATGCACTTAAAACATGCAGCTCCTTGGGAACCAGCAGTTAGCGTAATGGCTATGTCGCTGGACTCCCACGTAGTTGACCACGGTTCGCGTCCCAGACCCGGTGGCTTAAAACTCACGCTGGGCGCGTGTACGTGAGTGCCCAAGATCCCGAGAGGAGAATGGAGGAGAAGGGATTGCGGCGTGGCCATCCCCCCTGGGGGGTGATTTCTCGCTTTCTGTCTCTATGTCTCTCTCTGTCTGTCTGGTGAGCGCATGCGCCCTATAGCTAAAATCTCTCTCAAAAAAACAAAAACAAAAACAAAAAACCATGCAGCTCCTTCAATATTTTGTTTAGAAATGTCTTCCACCAGATATCTTCACTTACCACTGTTAAATTCTGTCTTCCATAACGCCCTTGGGCTTGGGTACAATTTAGTGAAGTCTTTTGTCATTTTATAATAAAATGGCCTTTCTTCCAGTTTCCAATATGGTATTTTACCTTTTTTCTGAGACCTCATCAGAATGGCTTTTACTATTTAGATTTATATTAATATTCTGATCACAATAATCTAAGCAGTTTCAGACATTGCCTACTATTCTCTTATTCTGAACACTGATGGAATATCAAAATGCCATTAAATTTCTAAAAGTTACAAAGGAATAATTATATGGTGTCTTGATATTATGGACAACATAATAAAGGGAAGCTTTAAGGAAATTATTCATAATTTGTGGGATCAGAGACTGCAAGAAAAACTGAGGAGGAGTGAGAAGTCTGTACATGTATATGTGTTTACATACGTTTATTAGGATACCTAATTAGGGGAAATAAAATTTCTGAAGAGGTGATGAAGAATGCAAAATCACCATCAGAGAAAATAGAGTATAAAATTTCAAAGCATTTATCAATAAAGTGAATCCAGTTTGAAAATTATGAAAATGGCAAGTGTATTTCTTCTGTGATTTCCATTGAAACAGAACCTACATTCAAAGACTATGCACACCTCTTGGGCTTAAACTCTTAAAATAAATGAATGATTGCATTTTTTTGGTTTGATTTTTGTTTATTTTAGGTCTGGAGACTCTCAAGTCAAATACTTATTTCTGTAATAAGGATAAGAGTAATTCTTAAGTGGTTTCATTGCGAACTTCAACAGATTCTTGGCCCAAGATTTAATTGGTTCTAGTTTTCTTTTTCTTCTTTTCTTTTTTTAAAGAGAGATTTTTGACATAGGGTGCATGCACTTACTGGAGAGACAGAGAGACAAAAAGCAAGAAATCGCCCTCCCAGGGGAGACAGCCATGCCATAGTCCCTCTCCTCCATTCTTTTCTTAGGATCTTGGGCATGCAACACATATGCTCCTGGCATGAGTTTCAAGCCTCTGGGTCTGGGACTCAAACTGCGGTTGGCCATGTGGGAGTCCAGTGATGTAACCACTATGCCATCTGTTGGTCCCTGGTTCTAGCTTTTTAATGTATAGTCTGAATATATTTCCTATCAGACATTTTCATTTGTTAATTCCACTTCCCTATTTTTCTTTTTATGTTTTATTTTAAGCTTTGGATTAAGGTGCCGTTTCTACTGTACATGTCAACTGTGATAGTAACTTATTTGAGTTGCTGCTCATCACTTGACTTTGTTCTACCTGAAGCTTAAAATCTGTGAGCCTAGTATTATTGGGATAACAGTGCAGTAAAGAAAAAAGAAAAATCTTGAGTTGTTTATAAATGTCATTTTAATTGCCTAAGAATATTTCTGGACATCTGGAATAAGTGTCTAAAATAAGGTCACCAATAAGGTCTCAAAAGATACATCATAAATATGTATGTGTACTTCTCTCTATTTTCCTGTTGATATTCAACAAATATTAAGTGTATATTTGAACCAAATAATAGAGTCCAGTTAATATAATAAGAGCGTACTTTTTTTTTGTTTTGTTTCCTGCATTATGAAAGGTGAATTCCTTAGATTTGTTATCTCTTAGAACAAGATTGAATTCCTGACTCTCTAACATAAAACTCAGTGAAGGGAGGCTGCGTCTGGCTCCCGCTCTCACAGCCATTGCAGTACATTGAGCTCCATAGAGACAGCACCGGGGCAAGTGAGAGCCGGACGGGCACTGGGCGACTCTCTGTCTCACGGAG
This sequence comes from Tupaia belangeri chinensis, assembly GCF_000334495.1. Lineage (NCBI taxonomy): Eukaryota > Metazoa > Chordata > Mammalia > Scandentia > Tupaiidae > Tupaia > Tupaia belangeri. Next base: position 5,408,550 of record NW_006159427.1, read on the forward strand.
GAAAGATAACTAAACATGGGCAAAGGAGATCCTAAGAAGCCAAGAGGCAAAATGTCATCATATGCATTCTTTGTGCAACCTTGCCAGGAGGAGCACAAGAA
>NW_006159427.1:5409719-5415816 GCF_000334495.1 Tupaia belangeri chinensis
AAGTGAAGAGTAACCAGTCTACTCACAGCATGGGATTATTAGAATCAAACATTTTGAAAGCTGTCCTTGAAGGACTAATAGAAAAGTGTGTTCTAATCTTTACATGAGGACTCTATATTCTTTAACTCCCATTATCATGTAATGGCAGTTATATTTTTGCAGTTCCCACGTTAAGGAAGATTTTAGAATGTGTCCCCAAAAGCGTGAGCTTAAAATACAAACTCTACCGTATTAAAGTTTTTTGTTGACCTTGGTTCCAGCAAAGGCTATGAAAGCGCTGGCTGTAAATGTCTTTTCCCATTTATCTAAATATGGACTGCTCAGGAAACTTGACTTTCCAGTAAAAGTACTTTTAATTAATTGGGCCAGCTTTTAAAACAATGCCACATTTAAAATAGGGGAAACATTCCTCTATTGTGGTTTGCCCCTTTATAAATCAGATAGACATGAAGAACGAAGACACAAACTTTGCATGTCAGGACGAATTAGCCAATTTATTCGAATTTGATTTTTCTTTACGAAACCCAAACTCATTCATTAGAGTCATGCTTATCTGCTTAACAGTTTAGGGAACAATTTGGCAATTTTGTGGTTTGAGATTATCGTTCTCTTAAAGTGCCAGTGTTTTAAAATCGACTTATTGTGTAATTTTACACACTTTTGTGATGGAGTGCTGTTTTGTTATAAAATTTTGACTTAGATTCTTTCCATTTGCATTTGTTTATGTAATTTCAGGAGGAATACTGAACATCTGAGTCCTGAATGATACTAATAAACTAATAATTGCAGAGGTTTAAAAAAAAGAAAAACTCAGTGAAGGTACATGTTCTATGGTTTGAAATCAGTTTCCTTGTGTTATGCTAAAGGTAACATGTATTCATTTGCTACATAAAGGAGAAGAAAAATCATGACTAAAATCTAAGATAAGTATATTTCCTTGATGCAGTTTTTATGCTAACGAAGAGAAATAGGAGGGGACTTCAAAAAGTTTGTATAAAATGGAATTAAAGTACAAGTTTATTTATTATTATTATTATCTTAATTTGCTACAGGGCATATGCACTCACCAGAGAGAGACAGAGAGAGAGAGGGAAAGTGAGAAAGCAAGTGCCAGGTTCGGGACTGAACTGCAATCAGCCATGTGGAAGTCCAGCACCTTAACCATCATGACATCTGCTGGCCCAGTACACATTTATTTTGGTGTAAAAAATTTACTAATGCTTGTATAGTTTTTAAAATATATATATAATAGGTATTTTTCATAAACTTTTGGAAGACCACTTATATACTTAAATGAATAGCCTTCGGTTTTGCTCAAGTTGATCACATTCTTTATTTTTATTTATTTATTTATTTATTTATTTATGGAGAGTTTCTGTTTGTTTTGTGTTAATTAATTAATTAATTAATTAATTTTTTGCTATAGGGCACGTGTGCTCGCCAGAAAGAGAGAGAAACAGAGACAGAAAGCGAGAAATCTCTCCACAGGGAGGATGGCCACGCTGCAATCCCTTCTCCTCCATTCTCCTCTTGGGATCTTGGGCACACATGCACATGCACCCAGCATGAGTTTAACCACTGGGTCTGGGACTCGAACCACTGTTGACTACATGGGAGTCCAGAGACATAATCATTATGCCAACTGCTGATCCCTCAAATTGATCACATTCTACACCAATAATTCCTTACCCTCCCTGCTTTATTTTGCAGTATAGAGGATTCAAAACTTTTGTAGTTGAATCTCTGAATATTTGCTGTTTTTCAGCAATAAAATGCACATGAAATATTTTTAAAAATTATTTTATTAGCTTTATTTACTTTTAATTCGACCAGAGAATGAGAGAGAGAGAGAGAAAGTGAGAAAGCAAACTGCCAGGTCCAGGAATTGAACCCCATGGTTGGCCATGTGGGAGTCCAGTGCCTTTAACCACCATGCCACCTGCCAGCCCCACATGAAATATTTTTTAATCAGAGATTTCAAGTGATTGTTCCATATTATCAAGGTACGCCTGAAGTGTTTAAATCCTGTTATAGCATTCAAGTCAATCATACTGAAATGTAGAGGCTAAGGAAGGACAATCTCGAAGACCTAAATTTAACTCTTGTAGGAAGTTTCCACACAGAGAGGAGCCACTTGTTTGGCCAGTTCCCTAGCTCATAGATTAAGAGAGCCAGATCCCACATGACTGACCACTCTATGACTCTGAACCCTGGTGACTTGAAAAACATGCTGGGTATATGTACATATGTGCCCCAAATCCCAACGGCTAGGAAAAATGAAGGAGAAGGATTGTATGATATGCCCCATTGTGGGGGTATTTTTCCCTTTTCTCTCTCTTTCCTTCTTATTGTTCTCTGGCAAACTCATGTGCCCTCTGGCAATTAAAAAAGGAAAGAAAAAAGCAAAAAGCAAAGGAACCATTTTTTCTTTTTCCTTGGGCAAATGAGTAAAGGAAAGATTCTGAGACTCTAGCACACATGGTACTGATGAAGCAAATGTCTTTGTATCAGTTTAATGTTGATTCTAGTCACGTTATGTGTGCACTGTAAAGCTTCTTATATAAACATTTTTCTCTAACTTTGCTTTTAAATAAATCACAATACTAATTTAATAATGTTATCATGAGAAATATAACAAGCAGGTCAGATTTTCTTTTATGGATTAACATTTTTCTACATGATAAAACTATGTTGGAAGTTACAATTTTACATTTTTACAGATTTTAATGCAGAAATTCTTTATGTTTGGGGATATATATATATCTGATAAAAAGCCATATGGTTGCTCCTCAGGCAAATAGTCTCTGTGTGTGCATATGTTCAACATTTTGCATTTTCACGACTTCATGGATCTCCTGGTGTCCATTCCTGACTTAATGGTTTGGATGGGGTTTGGGCTAGAGATGATTTTTAATGCCTGTTTTGCTGCAAATGGGAAAACTACATTATTTATTTTTTACTTTAGTTCTTTCTTTCATGAGTATGAGTGAGAAAGGGAGAGAAGAAAGGAAGAGAGGAGAGAGAGAGAGACAAGCACTCTCAACAGGATCTTGACATTGTAATCCACCTCTAGTTTTGTCAGCCAGACGGGATCTTGGGCGTTTATGTCTGTTATATATAGGTTGACAGGGGAACCAAATCTGCAAACTTCCATATGGATCTAGCATCACTTGAGCAGCATGTTACTGCTGCACCACTGAATTAGTCAGAGGTATGTGACTTAAACCTTGTTTTTTCTTCAGATTTTCACTGTGTGGAATTTGCATGCAGAATGGTAATTGAAATTAGCCAGAATCTCTAAACTATTAGACCAAAAACATCTCAGGCCAGAAAACCTTCTTAGTTATATCCCTAATAATGTAACCCAGGACAAGAACACAAGAAGTTAGGTTTGTGTTATTTGCACCAATAAATATAGTCCTTTACATTCAGTCATTTGGAAGTAACTTTGTGCAAGGATGCCTGTGTTCACATCTCAGGTCAGCCACATGGTAAGGATAATGCTGGTACTTTCTTTCTTTCTTTTTTCTTTCCTTCTTTTTTTTAGGACTCAAATGAAATTAAATATGTATGTGTGTGTGTATATATATGCGTGTGTATATATATATATATACTGAGAAGCAATTCAAGGATATTGTCATATACATCATTTTCAATAAAGAATTTTACATTCTTAGGTCTGTTAAGTGTTTCTTCTCTCTGCTCCCCCTAACCCCATCATCCACTCCACTCCCGTACAGACTCTAGTATCTACACTTATCCTCCTTACTATCATATTTTTGGACCTTTGATTTCTGTCATAGAATGCAGATATTTGATATATATTGAGTGGGGATATACAGTGTTTGTCTTTCAAAGTTTAGCTTACTTCACTTAGCATTAAGTCTTCTATATTTAACCACTTTGAGTCAAATGACTGTGTCTCATTGTTTCTTATAGCCAAATAATATTCCATAGCATATCTGTATGACAAATTTTCAGTTTGTTTATGTATCCCACAAATTTTCAAGCTAGTCAGCAGTTCTTAAGCATTAAGGTTGACTCCATGTCTTAGCAGTTGAGAATAATGCTACAATAAACATGGATGTGCAAGTGTTCTTCTGACTGAGTTACTTTTCTATCCTTTGGGTATATATCAAGGAGTGAGATTACTGAGTTATAAGGTAATCCCATTTGTAGGTTTTTGAAGAACCTCCATAGTGTTTTCCATAGTGGCTATACCAATTTACATTTCCACTAACAGCGTTGGAGAGTTCCTTTTTTGCCACAGCTTCACCAAATGCTGGTTTTTGTTTTCTAATCAACAAAAACTTATTTTAATATTTATTATATTGGAACAATAATTTTAGTTATGGGAAGTCTTTCCGATATTTGGTTTTATGGCAGGCTGGTGAAATGTACCACTAGAGTAGAAGGAGTTTCTGAGAATGTTTTGCTTACTTATTGACTGACTGAGCTGTCGTCCTTCAGCACATGTGGGGCAGGGACAGATGGGCCCCAGCATGGAACCATGCTATGGCAACCTTTTAAAATGTGGACAGTCTACAGTGCTTTCCAAGCCCACAGGATGAATTTGTGAAGCATTCTGCACTCACTGCAATTCGTAGTCTGAATTTGAGGTCATTAGATTCTTGTTTTTGACTCTGTAAGAGAGCTTATCGGGACCAGCAGTTAGCGTAATGACTATGTTGCTGGACTACCATGTAGTTGACCATCGTTCGAATCCTGGACCCGGTAGCTTAAACTCACGCCAGGCACGTGTGCGTGTGTGCCCAAGAACTCAAGAGGAGAATGGAGGAGAAGGGATTGCGGTGTGGCCATCCCCCCTGGGGGTTGATTTCTTGCTTTCTGTCTCTCTGTCTCTCTCTGTCTGTATGGTGAGCGCATGCGCCCTATAGCAAAAACCTCTCCAAAAAAAAAAAAGAGAGAGCTTATCTACTGAACAAACAAAATACTTTGAAGCATCATGACTAAAGCTAATAAAAAGAAGAGATTTGGGGAAAAAGAGAGAGAGAGAAAGTTTAGATGCGATTTAACTTTAGAAATTAGCTATTTAGAAATAATTTTTTAAGCAGTCTATTTTTAAAAGAATTATTTATTTAATTTTATATCATCATTATTATTATTTTTAATTTGACCAGAGAGAGGCAGAGAAAGAGAGAAAGAGAAAGCAAGAAAGCAAGCCACTAGTTCCAGGACTTGAACCATAGTCAGCCATGTGGGAGTCCAGCACCTTTCCTCTCCACGCCACCTACTGGCCCCTAAACAATCTATTTTTTAATAGTGAGCATCAAAAGCAAATTCCCAATTCTTAAAATCCAGTGATTTGTGATACAATCATGAGTGATCAGCTTTCCCTGAAGTTAAACTATATACTTTTCTTACCCATGATGATTTAGAAGGACCAGATTCAAAGCAGTATAAACAATATCTGGTCATTTTCTAACCAGCCAAGTTTTATTTGTTGCATAATAAGTCACCTAACATCTTTGGGCTAGAAAAACACTAAATTTGAATAAAGATATTACATAATTAATTAGAGCCCAATTAAAATTTGCTTTGGGGAAGGGAACACGACAATTCTTCTTAATTAAGGAAAACATTTTTATAGACCAGAGTTTATTTATCTTTAACTGCTATCATGCCATGAATTCATAGGGAATAGGTTCCAGAAGCTCAGGCTCCTTTCCAGTAGTTCTCACAAAGTGTGCTTCTCTGGGTGGAGCAGGCTGGCTCTTCAGTTGACCTCAGGTACCTTTCTCTTTGGCTTCCTTCTTTTTCTGGTAATTTCCATTACATGTTTTAGGATACTATCTGTGCTCTTAGAATGCTTAATATGCTCAATACGCACATTAATTCTCTTGGCAAGAATCTTGCCCTTAACTTGTTTACCACAATGCCTACAGCATGCTGGGTAACATTATAGACTCTTCCAGTTTTGCTATGGTAACACTTGTGGGGCGTTCCTTTATGAACAGTACTGATTTCCTTGATGTCTATAATATCACCTTTCTTGTAGAATCTCCTTTATGTTGCCAAAGGAACCACCCTGTTTCCTGAAAGGCTAGAAAACATATACCAGGTGCCTCTCCTCTTT